>NC_072036.1:2662500-2880000 GCF_027791375.1 Indicator indicator
CTTTAAAATATGAAATGCAACAGCCTGAGAATCTGCTTCATCCACCAGGAGTCCTGCTGAAGCACTGAGGGGTGGCCTGTGGCTGAAGCTCTTATGTCTGAAAAATTGTCTTTGAGAGCTTTTATATTTCAAATGTCTGTTTCAAAAGTGGCACTGGCTACTTTTTAGTGGGGCAAAGGGGCACAAAGCTGCTGCTGGTGAGGTGGTTCCAGTAAGCCTGTTCTGTGAGAGGGATAAGCTGTCAGGGCAGTGCCATGAGCAGCCTTTGCATCCTAAATGTATGGAAGAGCTTCTCTGTGGTGGGCAGGCAGCTGCCAGCCAGCTCTGTCTGCCTGGGCACCTGGCTTAGAGCTCTTAGCTCACACAGTTAGCTTGAAGACACTTGAAAGAATGAGAAGGGTTGAGTGGTGTCCTCATCAAGCTGAAGAAAAGGTGAATGCTGCTCATAACTCAGATTTGTCACACAGGTCAAAAGCAGATGGTGCTAGGCTGCTGGATGTGACCTCTGTATTCAGGGGGAAGAAGGAAGTTCTCTTCAGGACAGTCCTTGACAATTTGCCTCAGACCTTTGTTCTTTTGATACTGGTTTGCCCTCAGAGACCATAAAGCAGTTGAAGCCATGGCTGGGTATCAGCTCAGTTACTAAGCTTAAAATTCAGGTTTCTTCTATCACCCTGATCCATTAGCTCAAATGAGATGTCAGCTGGGCATGGGGATTCACAACTGCTTGGGAAAAGGACATCTTACCTGCTCTGGTGCCAAAGGCAGCCTTTTGCTTTTGGTGCTTCATTCCATCTGTATAGTTTCTATTAATACACAACCTGACATCACAGAGACATCTCAGGAGTTCTCTAAAGGAAAGGAAAGGAATTAAAGCAAGGAGTGCAAAGAGGCACAGGAAGAACATTCCAGTTCTTTGTTTCTGCTTGGTTCTACCCAGTGAAAATAAGCAGTGGACTGAAAGTCAATTTAGTTATTTAAGTGCATTTAATAAAGGCATAAAGCAAAAAAGAAATTCTTGGCAGTGAGGGTGGTGAGACACTGGCACAGGTTGCCCAGGGAGGCTGTGGCTGCCTCCTCCCTGGAGGTGTTCAAGGCCAGGCTGGATGAGGCCTTGAGCAAGCTGTGCTGGTGGGAGGTGTCCCTGCCCATGGCAGGGAGTTGGAACTGGATGAGCTTTAAAGTCCCTTCCACCCCAAACCATTTTAGGATTCTATGAAATAAGCTCCACTGTAAACCAACATACAATCAGTTCCATGTGAATGAGTATGAAAAAGCAACTGCAGTTCATGACAGAAAAGCACATCCTGATCTTGCAATGAATGGTGGAGTGAAGTTACAGCAGAGGTTATAGCAAAGGTTGTGGAAAAAAAAAAAAGCCACAGAATCACAGAATTGTCAGGGCTGGAAGGGACCTCAAGACTCATCCAGTTCCAACCCCCCTGCCATGGCCAGGGACACCTCACACTACAGCAGGTTGCTCACAGCCACATCCAGCCTGGCTGCAAAAACCTCCAGGGGTGAGGCTTCCACCACCTCCCTGGGCAACCTGTGCCAGTCTCTCACCACCCTCATGGGGAAGAACTTCTTCCTGACATCTAATCTACCTCTCCCCTCCTCTAGCTTGGATCCATAAATAAAGGTGACAGAATAAATGCTACTTCTCAGGATCACTTTTAGCCACATCTTAGCTGGTGTGCAGTGAGGTTGAGAAACAGCCAGCAGTGTACTGCTTTTACTGTTCCTAGGTGCAGCAGCTCAGACTCTTATTCTGGAGCCAGCATCCTGAGCTGGTGAGGTGAGGTGCCATGCCAGTGACATCTGCCTATAGCAGCTGCTTCCCAGGAGGATGTGACAGCAAGTCTGTGTTGCCAGAAATACCCCCAGTGAGGAATGACCCAGCCTTGCCATCTGTTTTTGCCCAACCCTATTTTGCTACAGCAGTTTTACAGCCTGCATAAGGATTTCCCTGAACTGCCTAAAACCAGCAGGAAATGGACAAACACGCCTGAGAGAGCAGTGGAGGCTGCTGCCTGCCTGCACCTGATTCACTGTCAAAATAGGAGAAGGTTCAAAGAAGTCCATTCTAGAAAGTCAAAGCCATACAAAGCAGTGGCTCAGCCACAGCCCTGGGTGTAACCCTGTTGACTTTCTTTCCCCTTCTCACAGGAAAACACATCTGCTGTTCCTCCCACTGCTGCAGACTGTCTGCGGGCTGATGTCAGGATCCCTGCTGCTCGGAGCCAAAATTGTTCTGACTACCAAGAAGAGCTGACCTTCACCCCCAGCTTCCTCTACCCTCCCAGTGAGCAGGGCTCTTTTTATAGCCAGAGCTTAGAAAGTCCTCAGCAGCTGGATGTGGCTTTGTGTTTAAACATATATCCAAACACCCAAACAAACTGCTTAGGATCAGCAGTTGGGCAGGAAAAGGTTTCCAGTGTTTGCAGACTGACCAAAAGCAGGGCAGCTGCTACTTGGTGTCTCAAGGTTTTCACTTTCAGGTCTTTCTTTAACAGATGGAACAACTAGAATGTGCTGAAAAGTGGTTGGAAAGATACAAAGGGTTGGTCTGAAGGGCTGTGCCATCTTCCTCAGTGTGGATATTCATTTCACAGATTCACAGATTCCATTGGGCTGGAAGGGATCCTCCAAGGGCATCTTGTCCAACCCTCCTGCACTCTGCAGAGACATCTCCAACTGGAGCAGGCTGCCCAGGGACACATCAAGTCTGATCTTGAATGTCTCCAGGGATGGAGCCTCCACCACATCCCTGGGCAGCCTGTTCCAATGTCTCACCAACCTCATTGTGCAGAACTTCCTCCTGATGTCCAACCTAAATCTCAAACCATTGCCTCTTGTCCTATCCCTACAGGCCCTTCTGAACAGTCCCTCCCCAGGCTTCCTTTAGGTCCCCTTCAGATATTGAAATGCAGCTCTGAGGTCTCCCTGGAGCCTTCTCTTCTCCAGGCTGAACAGCCCCTACTCTTTCAGCCTGTCCCCATAGCAGATGTGCTCCAGCCCTCTGATCATTTTTGAGGCATCCTCTGGACCTGTTCTGTCAGGTCCATGTCCTTGCTGTGTTGAGGGCCCCAGAGCTGGACATAGCAGTGCAGGTGAGGTCTCAGCAGAGCAGAGCAGAGGGGCAGGATCCCCTCTTTCAGCCTGCTGGCCATGCTGCTTTTGGTGCAGCAGTTTCCTGTCATCAAATGTGATAATTACTTCAGAATCAAATTTGGTTCTACACTGAATGTGGAGATGTGTGTGCAGCAGGAGGATGCACTTGTGCTCAGGTCTCACTGAATGACACATTCCTGCAAGTGACAGTGCCCCAGGGATCAAGTCTGTCTTTGTATGCTACTTGATTCATTCATGCTCTGCTCTTTCACACAGACTTCACCTCACCTGCTGCTGAACAGTCTGATGCCTTACTCACCACCAACATTGTTCCCATGTACAGAGCATTCAGAGGTAGGTTGCAAAGCTGTGATGCATTTGGGTTAATTTTATGTAATTATGGCTCCAGATTGGATAAAAATAGGCCCAGGACTTACCCCATTAGTGCATGGCCTGCAGCACATGGACAATGGCATTTTAAACCTTTTCAAAGGGGAAGGTTTAGGTTTTAAACCACTTCTGTAAGTGTGGTCCTGCCAGACCTCTGCTTAGGTTTACCTGTTCAGTGTTGAATTTGGTCTCCATCTCCTGTCCTAACAGGAGATGTTGGCTATGAAACCCTCAGGGAAGTGCTCAGGGTGACTGGAAATGACACTTTTGCTTTCCTTTGCAAGGTCTGGAGAGCAGCCAGGACAAAGCTTGTAAACAATGCCCTGAGGCAGTGCCTGCTCTTCCTCAGGAAAGCCAAGCTGGGCATTCTTAGTCCTGCAGTACTTGGGGGCAGATGATTCTGTGCATTAACCTCTTCCATCCAGCCTGACTCACATTGATTCATAAGCACTGATAAGACATTTTCCACAGCTGCATCTTGCCCTATTTGACTCTTAGGCTTGGACTCAATTGCTTAGACACAGGATAGGAAGAGGAATTGCATAAGGAAGAAGCTGCAGGAAAAGCAGTGCTGTAGCTATCTTTCTAATGCCTTCAGATCTCATTTATTCATCTGCTTATGTCACAAAAGAAACAGGGATCCAGAAAACCTAAGAGGCTTTAATCCTCTAAATAAAGACATTACAAATCCTCTCCCCCACCCCCATTTTCCAAGGAAAAATCTACAGGAGGTGAAACCTTACAAGAATTTCCTTTAGACCACAAGCAAGAAGTGAATCAGCAGGGGCTGCCCTCAGCCTCCCAAACCCACCTGGGTTTCTTGCTTTGACAGCTGTAAAGATCCCAACAGTCTCTCTAGCTTGTATCCTGCAGTGTGTTTTCATGGAATCACAGAATTGCTTGGCTTGGGAAAGCCCTCTGAGGTCAGCAGGTCCAACCATCAGCCCAGCACCAGCATGGCCAACAAGCCATGTGCTCAAGTGCCATGGCCACACCAGGGTTTCTGAACACCAAGATGCTACAGACACCTTTTCTCCACTCACACCTGGGAAAGAAGCCACAATCTCTGGTGGCATTTGCCATCAGTCCTGCAGAGTCACTCTCAGGTGCTGGATGGTCATTATCTCAGTTCTCATTATCCTCATTAGCTCAGATCTGCATTAGCTCAGATCTCCATTAGCTCAGATCTCCATTAGCTCAGATCTCCATTAGCTCAGATCTCCATTGGCTCAGCCCCTAGGTGCTGGCACAGTGGCAGGTGCTAGCAGATGTACTAGGAATGAAGGATCTCTGAGCTGTAGAATTGTGTCCTCAGCTTCTGCTGAGTGTGTTCTCTGCAGCAGTGCAATGGGCACAGCTGGAACAGCATCTACCACACTTCTCTCAGTGCTGAGTGAGAGAATGTCCTTCTGAGGACACACATTTTGTTTAGCAAAGAGCTGCTTCTACAGGCAGTTCAGTTTGGAGCTTTTCATTATTCACCTGTGAAAAAGGAAATCTCTGATTTTGCTTTAGTGATGGAGTAGCTTCCACTTTCTGCTAAATGTGGTTCTGTTTTCTTCTGATGACAGACATCTGGGATTATTTCCATGATGTGCTTCTTCAGCAGTATGCTAGAGAAAGGAATGGAGTAAATGTTGTCAGTGGACCAGTGTTTGATCACAACTATGATGGCCATTTTGATACTCCTGAGGACATTAAGCAGTAAGTATGTGGAAAAGCCAGAAGTCAAAGTCCAGATCATTTCCTGCTGCATTTGCACACAGATTTCTATCCCCAAGGAACAAGAAGCAAGGAGAATGTGGAGTGCTCCTGTTCCAGTGCTGCAGCCACTGCTGCTCAAACAGCAAATGCTCTTGCAAACAGACACACAACTGTGGGGGCTGAAGTTCCAGTGAAGAGAAAGAAGCTTTGCACTTAGAATCACAGAACCAGAGAACTGTGGAGGTTGGGAGAGACCTTGGAGACCACCAAGTCCAACCTCTCCCCCAGAGCTCACAGCCCCTCCCCTGCTGCTGAGCCACTGCCACTGCCCCACGTCCCTCAGCACCACATCCATGCAGCTCTGAAACCCCTCCAGGGATGGGGACTGCAGCACCTCCCTGGGCAGCCTGGGACAGTGCCTGAGAACCCTTGCTGGGAAGAGATTGTTCCTAATCTCCAACCTGAACCTCCCCTGGCACAGCTTGAGGCTGTTTCCTCTTGTCCTGGCACTTGTTCCATGTGAGAAGAGACCAACCCCCAGCTGGCTCTAACTTCCTTTCAGGGAGCTGTAGAGGGCAGTGAGGTCTCCCCTCAGCCTCCTCTTCTCCAGACTAAACAACCACAGCTCCTCAGCTGTTCTCCAGCTTTGTTGCCCTTTCCTGGACACACCCCAGCACCTCAATGTCTTTGGAGGGGCCCAAAACTGAACCCAGTATGTGAGGTGCAGCCTCACCAGTGAAGAGAGGCACAACCCCATCCCTGGAGCTGCTGGCCACACGATTGCTGATCCAGGCCAAGATGCTTGGTGGCCTTCTTGGCCACCTGGGCACAGGCTGGCTGGTGTTCAGCTGCCCTGTGTCACACACAGTCACTGCTGTCCCTCCACACAGGCACAAGGGAAGAGCAGCACTTTGCTTCCCGAGCTTAGGCCAAGATGCTTAGTGCTCTGTAGCTGGCATGCTGGCAGCATGCACAGAGCCTAAGTCCACAGGAGAGGCTCAGGCACTGTTTTCTCCCTTCCATGTTGCACTCACTCAGCTGTTGATTGTTTCTCCCTCTTGTCTTCCATGGATGTTTTTTATCCAGACTTCTGTGTTTGCCTTCACTGAATCAGGTAACTGGGAATGTCTAATGGAAAGCTCCTGAGGGAGACCTTCCCATAGCTCTGCCTTGCACAGTTCTGGCAAGTTCCAGGTACCTTTTAGTGAGCTCTGGTGGCACAACTGAAAACATCTGAAAATTCTTCTGTATGGAGAAACAGGAACAAGAGAAGACTTGCATTAAAAAAAAAACTTCTATAAAAGAGAATCGAAAAGATAAAGTCAGGTTTGTGTGAGAAAATGAGGGCAGAAAGAGGCAGAATCAGAACAAACAAATTAGATTCCCCCCCCCCCAAATATAGGGAAAAGGAAAGTAAGAAAAACATTTCTGTAGCAGAGAAGTGCTGGGAAATCTGCACAGCTGAATCTGCCCCTGGAACTGTTTTATTCAAGGCCAGACTGAATCCCACATCACTCAGAAATGGTTTGGGAATGGGAAACTCAGCTCTGCCACCAAGCAGGAGGGTGGGAGGGAGGAGAGGTTGGAACTTCCTCCCAAGCAGAATGCTGCTATGCCCAGCTGACCACAGGATGCCCACTAGGCTTTGGAACAAGCACGTTGGCTGCAGCATGGTCAGTCAGGCACAGTGCTGATGGTGTTGGGGTGTTGTTGAGTGCTGCAGATGTGCAGCACAGCTGGGAAGCAGGCAGCTCCTCCTGAGCCTGTGCACACCAGTGACCATGTTGATGGAGCAGCCAGAACAGGGAGGCAAAGCTCTTTTCAGTCAGCTGTGCTGAGCTGGTCTCTAGAGCACACAGCCACAGCTCAGCTCTCAGTGTTCCTGGGGTTTCTTGCTGGCCAGGAACCAGAAGCTAATTTTCTCATCACTTGACTCCAGTTTCATCAAAACCATCTTCCAGAGGTAGGGTTCTTTGACTCTGGCAAAGCAGAGTCTTACCATGTAAGCAATCACAGAATCACAGAGTGCCCTGGCTGGAAAAGACCTGAAGATCATGGAGTCCAACCACGACCTAACATCTCCCTGTACACAACACTTAGACCATGGCCCTAAGCTCCTCATCCACATCACACAGGATGTCAGGGGTTGGAAGGGACCTCTGGAGATCTTCCAGTCCAACCCCCTGCCAGAGCAGGACCAGAGAATCCAGCACAGGTCACACAGGAGCACATCCAGACAGGGCTGGAAAGGCTCCAGAGAAGGAGACTCCACAACCTCTCTGGGCAGCCTGCTCCAGGGCTCTGGGATCCTCAGAGTGAAGAAGTTCCTCCTCATGGTGAGGTAGAACCTCCTGTGCTGGAGTTTCTATCCATTGCCCCTTGTCCTGTCAGAGCCTGTCCCTTCCTTCCCAACCCCCAGCCCTCAGATATTGATAGACATTGATCAGATCCCCTCTCAGCCTTCTCCTCTCCAGACTAACCATCCCCAGATCTTTTCAACACCTCCAGGGGTGAAATCCTTTTGGTTTCCCTGGGACTCCTTGCAGCAGAAGCTCTAACCCCTGTGTGTCTGGCTGTGGGTGATGCAGACTGAGGGGCTGCCTGTGCCATCAGGTGTTCATTCCAGTGATGGAGGGGAGTGGTGCCACAGGCAGGAGGGTTTCAGGAGCTGCTATCCATGCAGATCCCTTCACAAGTGCTTGTTTTGCAGGCATGTGAACAACACAGAGATCCCTGTCCCCACCCATTACTTTGTGGTGCTGACCAGCTGCAAGAACAAGATCCACACTCCCCTGAACTGTTCAGGCTCCTTGGCTGTTCTGTCTTTCATCATTCCCCACCGACCCGACAACTCTGAAAGCTGTGCTGTGAGTAGAGTTCTGTGCTGCTGGGGGGCAAGGAGCTGTGGGAAGTGATCCCCACTGCAAGCCTGGGTCAGAAGTCTGAGTGTTTAATTAATTCTCCTTGAGCTGAGAGTGAGTTGAGAGTTCAAGTGGTGACTAGGAGAGCAAGAAGGTCCAGCACAGGTAGCTGGAAAGTGATGAGGTGCAAGAAAGAACAAGAAAGGATTTGACCAAAGGACATGGAAATGTCTCCTGAGAAGGACTGAGAGCAGCAGCACAACCAGCAGTGGTGAGATAGCTTCCTGCAGGGCTGCAGGGTAAAATTACTCCAGATGTTCTCAGGGGACTTTGAGTGTTGCTCCCTTCAGGCTCTTGTTCCAGCTTTATCAGCAATTGGACAGCAGGCATCTGGAGATGGAGGTCACTGAGGCACAGAATGGCTCAGGTTGGAAGAGATCTCAGAGATCATCTACTCCAACCCCCTGCCATGGGCAGGGACACCTCCCACCAGCACAGCTTGCTCAAGGCCTCATCCAACCTGGCCTGGAACACCTCCAGGGAGGAGGCAGCCACAACCTCCCTGGGCAACCTGTGCCAGTGTCTCACCACCCTCATACCAATGAACTTCTCCCTAAGATCCAATCTACTCTAAGACACAGTCTAATCTAAAATCTAATCTCAGATCCATCTAAAACCCAGTCTAATTGAATACCTAATCTAAGATCCATCTAAGACCCAGTCTAATCTAAAATCCAGTCTAATGTAAAATCCAAGACCCAGTCTAATCTAAGACCCAGTCTAATCTAAGATCCATCTAAAACCCAGTCTAATCTGAGATCCATCTAAAACCCAGTCTGATCTAAGATCCAGTCTAATCTAAGATCCATCTAAGACCCAGTCTAATATAAGACACAGTCTAATCTAAGACCCAGTCTAATCTAAGACCCAGTCTAATCTAAGATCCATCTAAAACCCAGTCTAATCTAATACCTAATCTAAGATCCATCTAAGACCCAGTCTAATCTAAAATCCAGTCTAATGTAAGATCCAAGACCCAGTCTAATCTAAGATCCATCTAAAACCCAGTCTAATATAAGATCCATCTAAAACCCAGTCTAATATAAGATCCATCTAAAACCCAGTCTAATCTGAGATCCATCTAAAACCCAGTCTGATCTAAGATCCAGTCTAATCTAAGATCCATCTAAGACCCAGTCTAATATAAGACACAGTCTAATCTAAGATCCAGTCTAATCTCGGATCCATCTAAAACCCAGTCTAATCTAAAATCCAGTCTAATGTAAGATCCAAGACCCAGTCTAATCTAAGACCCAGTCTAATCTAAAATCCATCTAAGACCCAGTCTAATCTAAGATCCATCTAAAATCCAGTCTAATCTAAGATCCATGTAAGACCCCGTCTAATCTAAGATGCAGTCTAATCTAAGATCCAGTCTAATCTCAGATCCATCTAAGACCCAGTCTAATCTAAGATCCAAGACCCAGTCTGATCTAAGATCCAGTCTAATCTAAGATCCATCTAAGACCCAGTCTAATCTAAGACCCAGTCTAATCTAAGATCCAGTCTAAGATCCAGATCCAGTCTACTCTAAGATCCAATCTAAGATCCAGTCTAATCCCTAAGTGCAAGATGTCTTGGAATACCTGAAAGGAGTTTGACCAACTGGAGGCCTTTATTCTGTCAACCCAGTTCATAGAATCATCACAGGAGCACAGAATGGCCTGAATTGGAAGGGACCTGAAGGATCATCCAGTTCCAATCCCCTGCCACGGGCAGGGGCACTTCCCACTGGCCCAGGTTGCCCAAAGCCTGGTCTTAGACGCCTGCAGGGATGGGGCAGCTACAGCCTCCCTGGACAACCCACCCCAGTGTCTCCCCACCCTGGCTGTAAGGAATCTCTTCCTGAAGTCCAACCCAAACCTCCCCTGCTCCAGTTTCAAACCATCACTTCTCGTCCTGCCACCACAGACCCTTCTGAGCAGCTGCAGTGAGGACCCTGGGGGCTGTCTAACACCATCCCCAGAGGGCAGAGTACCTTCTGTGTGTGTGAGCAGGATTCTGGTGTGTCTTGGCAGGAAAACAAACCACCTTCTGCGTGGGTTGAGGAAAGAGTTTGGGCTCATTCTGCGCGCGTCCGGGACGTGGAGCTGCTGACGGGGCTGGAATTCTACCAGGACAGAGAGGAGCCTCTCTCGGACATCTTAAGGCTCAAGACATTTTTGCCAATACTGGAGACTGAAACTATCTGAGTGTCTGATAAGGAGGTCTCAGTGCCTGGAAGAAAGCCACTTGCAGTGCTTGATATCTGTCCCTTGCTAAACTGCATCAGCAGCATGGCCCCTGCCCTGCCCCGGGATTGGCTCTCCCACCTTTATGCTCCGTGGTGAACTCTTCTGTGCCAGCAAGGAAAATCACCTAAGGAAGTCACAGAGTCACAGATTGCATTCAGCTGGAAGGGACTCTCAGAGGGCATCTTGTCCAACCCCCTGCACGCAGCAGGGACATCTACTAGAGCAGGCTGCCCAGGGACACATCCAGGCTGATCTGAGATGTCTCCAGGGATGAGGCCTTCACCATACCTCTGGGCAACCTGTTCCAGTGTCTCACCACCCTCATGGTGCAAAACTTCCTCCTGATGTCCAACCTAAATCTGCCCTGCTCCAGTTTCAAACCATTGCCTCTCATCCTATCCCCACAGACCCTTCTGAACAGTCCCTCCCCAGCCTGTCTGTAGGTCCCCTTCAGGTACTGGAAGGTTGCTCTAAGGTCTGCCTGGAGCCTTCTCTTCTCCAGGCTGAACAGCCCCAACTCTCCCAGCCTGTCCCCACAGGGGAAGTTCTCAGCCCTCTGATCATCTTAGTGGCCTCCTCTGGACCCTCTCCAGGAAGTCCAAGCCTTTCTTGTGGTGAGGGCTCCAGGATTTCAAAACAGAGAATATTTTATCAGCAGTGGTTTCCATAAAGCCTGCAAAAGAAACATGTTAGAGAGACTCCAGAAGTGTAATTGTAGAGGAAATATTTCTTTGACGGAACTGGTAAGTGAAACAGTTTGAGAGGAGTCTGTGTGGGTTTGCCTTTGGATTTAGATTCAGGAGGTTCTGGGTACCTAACACTGTCCTGAACTGCTCTCAATGTCTCTTTCTCATGTACTGAGCCACATGGAAACTGCCATGGAGCCCCAAAGCATATTCACCAAAAGGCTGCCCGTGGTGGGGATGCCTTCTGTGCTCTGCCCTGGGGGCTAACTCATTGTGCAGGGCAGTCAGAGTCACTGTTAGAGACCTGGGACACTCTGTGCTCTTCAGAAGTCTTAAAGTACTCTAGACATGGTTGTGCTCCTGGGCTTGGCACTGGTGAGGCCACAACTCAAGTGCTGTGTTCAGTTTTGGGCACCTCAATACAAGAAGGACCTTGGGAGGCTGGAGTGGGTGCAAAGGTCTTTTTTTTACCCTTAGAAGCAATGCCCCCAGCATTTTTTTGCCTTCCCCTTAGTTGTGCCCTTTAGCAGTCAGCTTCAGGCAGGATATCCACAGGAGCTCAGGAGGATCTCTGAGTGCCTACAAGGACCACTTGTAGGGTAGGGTGGAAGACAAAGATGGCAAGAGCTGTGGTGTGAGGGTTAGCCTGGCTGTGCTATCTAGCTGATGGCAAACCCAGGGGGTCTGCACACACCAGAGAGGTTTTTCTTATGTTTTAGTTGAATTTCCTGTGTCTCATGAGGTTCAACAAGGGTAAGTGTAGAGTCCTGCACCTGGGGAGGAGCAGCACCACGCACCAGTATGGATTAGTGGTTGATCTACTGGAAAGCAGCTCCAAGCAGAAGGATGTTGGAGTCCTGGCAGACAGCAAGTTCTGCATGGGACAGCAATGTGCCCTGGTGGCCAAAAGGCCAAAGGTCTCCTGGGGTACATTCAGAAGAGTGTGGCCAGCAGGTCTAGGGAGGTTCTCCTCCCCCTCTACTCTGCCCTGGTGAGACCTGGAGTATTGTGTCTAGTTCTGGGCTCCCAGTTCAAGAGGGACAGGGAACGACTGGAGAGAGTCCGAGACAAGCTACCAGGATGCTGAAGGGACTGGAACCTCCATGTGAGGAGGAAAGGCTGAGACCCCTGGGGCTGGTTAGCCTGGAGAAGAGAAGGCTGAGGGGATCTGATCAATGTTACAAATATCTGAGGGGTGGGGGGCAAGAAGGGGCCAGGCTCTGCTCAGTGGTGTCCTGGGATGGGACAAGGGGCAGTGGACACAAACTGGAAGCCAGGAGGTTCTAGAAAGACCTCTTTACTGTGAGGGTGCTGGAGCCCTGGAGCAGGCTGCCCAGAGAGGTTGTGGAGTCTCCTCCTCTGGAGACTTTCCAGCCCCACCTGGATGTGTTCCTGTGTGACCTGCTCTGGCAGGGGGGTTGGACTGGATCATCTCCAGAGGTCACCTGGAGGTCACTTCCAACCCCTACCATGCTGTGTTTCTATTATAACTCCTCTTACAAACTACATGCAAGGGGTTCTGCCCCTGGGTGCAGGGCTGTCCACGAGGAAGCAGGCAAACCTGCCCTGCCTCTGCACTTGATGTCTTGGCAGAAGCAGAGGTTCAGAACTGTCCTCTGCATCAAGCAGCACTTCCCTGCCCCATCAGTTTCCCCTGGGCAGGGGGAAATGAAGACTACTGACATGAATTTCCTTCTCTTCCTCTGGAAGTGGCAGTAAATTTGAAACCTTCCCAGCCCCTGTAGAAGGAATCAAAGAGCAGGAGTGTCCTCAGAAGGATGAAAAGTGGTGGTGGAACATGATGTCTATCAGCCAGGGTTGGGGATCAGGGTAGCTCAGGTTTGAGATCAACCAGACTTGCAGTGAGAGGAGTGGAGGTGTATTCAGGAGGTCTGGCCACTGGGGTGGCACATCAGCCAGGCTGCCCACTGCCCAGCAAGCTCAGCCACAAGCCTGCTTGCCTCTGGTGGTTGGAATTTGGAAGGAGAGCTTGCCAGAACCGGCTGCAAGGAAGGGCAGGTCTGCAGGTCTTGCCCCATGGGGGAGAAATGTGGCTGGGGAGAAGAGCACTCAGGCTGGCAGAGAAAAGGCAAACTGCAGGGTTTGGCTTGCTCCTTTCCACAGGGTCAGATTGCTGCCTGAGGCATGGAACAGCTCTCTGAAGGCAGGCCTGGGCTGGCACAGGCTTAGGGGTTGTAGCCAAGCAGAGGCAGGGTGGTCTCACCCAGGCAGATGGGTGGCACAGACTCTCTGGCAAAGAAGGGCCTCAACTCCTCTGGTACTTGGCAGCAAGAAAGGTGTTTCCCTGGCTGGTTGTAGCTCCACTGCAGATGCTGTTGACAGCTCCAGTGACAGCAGGAGGTGATTCAGATACCACCCTCACAGGAAAGCCATGCCTGGAAGTGCCTTGTGACCACATTGGGATTTCAACCAGCTCAGCAGCTCCCAGGCTTGCCAACCAGCTCCAGCTGTGCCTGCAAGACAGCTGAGGGCTTTGCAGGCATTTGCATGGCTGCCTGCAGTGCTCTGTGCCTGCAGAAGCAATGAGCTGGAATGAGAAGAAAAGAACTCTGGATAACCAAAACAACTCTCCCAGCAGTTGAGTTCTCTGGGTAGAGCTCAAGTCCTTTGGGTTATCCAAAGTTCTTTTATTTCCTTAAAAACAACCCCCCCCAGCTTTTTGTTTTTCCCTTAGTTGTGCCCTTTATCAGTCAGGCTTCAGGCAGGATATCCACAGGAGCTCAGGAGGATCTCTGAGTGCCTACCAGGATCACTTGTAGGGTAGGGTGGAGGACAAAGCTGGCAAGGGCTTGAGGGTTAGCCTGGCTAATGGTGTGAAAGCTGCCAGGGTCTGTGCCAACATGAGGGGCAATGCCATGTCCAAGGGGAGTCTGGCCTGCTGCTGAAGTGCACAGAGCCACAGCAGCAGGGCTTGGGCCTGGCAGAAAGGAAAGGGGTAGGAATGCCCCAGCTTGAGCATGTGCCACAACACAGTGCCAAAGGGCACACAGCACACCCAGGGTCTCCAGGCTGTACCTTCACAGCCCCCAGCTGGCTGCTGGCTGTTCCAGCAGCAGTGAGTGCAGCCAGCACAACAGCAGCTCTGAGCCAGTCCTGGTCCTGCTGCCCTCCTGCCCTGGAGCTGCCTGCTGCAGGTCCTCATGGGCCCAGGGGGAATCACCTTCCATGGCAAGGCTGCCACGGCGGCTGGAGGGCCAATGTGGTGACTCAGCAGTGGCTGGGCAGGAATGCTGAGTCACCCTGAGCTTCCATGGGACAGCTGGGAGGAAAAGCTCTTTCTTTGTCCAGCAGAAGGGATTCTCATCTCTATGGTGAGGGTGCTGGAGCCCTGGAGCAGGCTGCCCAGAGAGGTTGTGGAGTCTCCTTCTCTGGACACTTTCCAAACCCACCTGGATGTGTTCCTGTGGGGATTGCCCTAAGTGCTCCTGCTCTGGCAGGGGGGTTGGACTGGATGATCTCTGGAGGTCCCTTCCAGCCTCTAATGGACTGTGACACTGTGGCTGTGCTGTCTGGCTGATGGCAAACGCAGTGGAGCTGCACACACCAGAGAAGTTTTTCCTTATGCTTGAGTTGGATTTGCTGTGTCTCAGTTTGTGCCCACTGCCCCTTGTCCTGTCCCTGGGCACCACTGGGCAGAGCCTGGCTCCATCCCCTTGCACCCTCCCCTCAGGTTTGTACAGACATTGGTGAGATCCCTTGAGGCTGAAGAGTCCCAGCCCTCAGCCTTCCCTTGTAGCAGAGGTGCTCCAGTCCCTTAAGCACTGCAGCAGCCCTGCTCTGGGCTCTCTCCAGTATGTCCATCTTGAACTGGGGAGCCCAGCACTGGCCCCAGCACTGCAGATGTGGCCTTACCAGTGCTGAGTGGAGGGGAAGGAGAACCTCTCTTAGCCTGCTGGCAGCAGTCCTCCTAATGACCCCAGGGTACCACTGGCCTTCTTAGCCACAAGGGCACTCTGCTGCCACCAGTGCCCCCAGGTCCCTTTCTACCAGGCTGCTTTCCAGCTAGGAGCCCCCCAGCATGTGCTGGTGCATGTGGTTGGTTGTACCCAGGTGCAGGACTTTGCTCTTCCCCTGCTGACCTTCAGAAGGTTCCTGTCAGCCTCTTGGGGTTCCTCTCAATGGCAGCATGGCCCCCTGGCATGAGAGCCTTCCCAGTCTGGGGTCCTCAGCACTCTTGCTGAGGGTACACTGCCTCATTCCCCAGGTGATTAACAGAGGTTGAACACTGCTGGAGCCAGGGCAGACCATCTGAGACTGCTCAGACATGGAGATGGCCCCAAGGCTGCCAGGCCAACCAGGCTCCATCAGGAATGCTTTTGGGAGCTGATGGGTTTAGTTCACAGAATCACAGAATGCATTGGGTGGAAAGGGACCCTCCAAGGTCAGCTTGTCTAACCCCACTGCAGGCATTTCCAACTGGATGAGGATGCCCAAGGACACATCAAGTCTGACCTTAAATATCCCCAGGGATGAGGCTTCAGCCACCTCTCTAGGCAGCCTATTCCAGTCTCTCACCACCTTCATGCTGCAGAACTTCTCCTCATGTCCAACCTGAATGTCCCTGCTCCAGTTTATTTCTTGAAGAGAACTGTTCTTGGTGGCAGAACACCAGGCTGTGGTTCTGTAGGCATGATGAAAGAGTTCCACAGAGTCACAGAATGTCAGGAGCTGGAAGGGACCTCAAAAGCTCATCCAGTGCAACCCCCTGCCAGAGCAGGATCACCTAGAGCAGGTCACACAGGAACACATCCAGGCAGGTCTTGAATATCTCCAGAGAGGGAGAGTCCACAACCCCCTGGGCAGCCTGGTCCAGTGTTCCATCACCCTCACAGAGAAAAGATTTTTCTTCATGTTTCCATGGAACTTCCTCTGGCTCAGCTTCCACCACTGCCCCTTGTGCTGGCATTGGGCATCACCCAGCAGAGCCTGACTCCAGCCTCTGGGCACTCTCCCTGCACATCTTTATCACCAGCAATGAGGTCACCCTCAGGCTCCTCCTCTCCAAGCTACAGAGCCCTCAGCTCCCTCAGGCTCTCCTCATAAGGAAGTTTTTTCCACTCCCTTCAGCATTTTCATGGCTCTGTGCTGGACTTTCTTAAACAGTTCCCTGAAGTCCTTTCTGAACTGAGGGCCCAGAACTGGACACAATATTCCAGCTGTGGCCTCAGCAGGGCAGAGCAGAGGGGCAGGAGAACCTCTCTGACCTACTGACCACAGCCCAGGCTGCCCTTGGCCTTCTTGGCCACCAGAGCACATTGCTGGCTCATGGTCAGCCTCCCACCCACTAGGACCCCCAGGTCCTCTTCCCTTTCACTGCTCTCCAGCAGCTCAGTCCCTGCCCTTCAGGTGTGCCAGGCTGTGTGTGAGCAGCTCACCACTGCTCAGCACAGGTGTGACCTGCAGCAGCTTCTGTGAATAGAAAATGCTCCATCTGAGCAACCCAAACCCCTTTTCCTAACAGCCATGGGAGGTAGCAACCTTTTTGTGCTTCTCTTGACATCACGAGCAGGAGGTGGCACAGAGCTCTCTCTGCAGCCTCAGGAGGAAGCAGTGCTGCAGGGGGAGAGAGAGCACTGCTGGGGAATGGCTGAGGAGACACAGAGTGGACAGGAAGGCAGCCAGGGAATGCCATTTCCACCTCTCCAGCCCTTCTGCTTTGGAGCTCTTTATTCCCACTGCTGCTTGTCTCTGGGAGGCAAGCTGACAGAGCTGTGTCTGCCCAAGCTGCAGCTGTGAATGCCATCTCTATCTGCTCCAGGCCACCTGCAGGGTGCCCTCACCCACCAAGCATGCACAAGTGCTTCAGGAAGCAGAGCTGCCTCTCCTTGCTCCTGAGGAGTTTCTCCTCAGTACCAGGCGAAAGGATGAGTTTGCTGCACCTGGGAGCAGACTGTCCTGCAGCAGCAGATTCCAACAGGATTGCAGCTCTCCTTCCCCTCTTGCCTAAGGGGCATTGTCCACATCTTCTCACCTCACCACCTTATCTTCCTCCACTTCTTCTGTTCAGATTAGAGATGCAGGGTGTCTCCCTAGCACCCTTAAGCATTTCACATCAGCTTCCAGTTCCAAGGGGGAAGAAAGGCAGAGAAAAAGCTCTGGCAGAACGTTCAAGCTTCTATTTCTTGGAATTTTGAAAAGCTCAGCTGCAGACCCATGGGAAAGGTGAACTCAAACTGTAGCTGCCTCTCATTCTTTCCACAGCACGAGAACTCTTGCCTCATTTCCTTAGTCAGGAGCTGGAGCACATTTCATGTGCTATGAGACTGAGTTTTATGAGCAGTGCAGAACTCTGGGAAGAGTTTTGCTGCACAGACACAGGAGCTGTGCTGGACAAAACCTTGTCTTCAGTTTGGTTCAGTAGATTTTCCTTTATGAACACTGACAGCAGCTTTCAGGCTCTGCTTGCCACACCAAGCATGCTTCTGCTGGCTTGGCAGCAAATACCCCCCTGCAGCCATGGGTCTTACAGGCACAATGTCCTTATCAATGACCTGGGGGAGGGAATTCAGGGCACCCTCAATCAGTTTGTGGATGACACCAAGTTGGACAGGAGTGTTGCTTGGGGGGCAGAAAAGTTCTGCAGAGGGGTCTGGCCAGGCTGGATCCATGGGCTGAGGTCAGTGGGATGAGGTTCAACAAGGACAAGGGCTGAGTGCTGCACTTGGGTCACAACAGCCCCAGGGATGCTCCAGGCTGGGGGCAGAGTGGCTGGAAAGTGCCCAGCAGAACAGGACCTGGGGGTGCTGGGTGACAGCAGCTGGAGATGAGGCAGCAGTGCCCAGGTGGGCAAGAAGGGCACCAGCAGCCTGGCCTGGGTCAGCAATGGTGTGGGCAGCAGGAGCAGGGCAAGGATGGTCCTCCTGTACATGGCACTGGGGAGGCCACAGCTTGAGGGCTGGGTTCAGTCTTGTGCCTCTCACTCCAAGAAGGACACTGAGGGCTGGAGCAGGTCCAGAGAAGGGCAACCAAGCTGGGGAAGGGTCTGGAGAACAGGGCTGGGGAGGAGCAGCTGAGGGAGCTGGGGTTGCCTAGTCTTCAGAAGAGGAGGATGAGGGCAGAGCTCATTGCTCTCTACAGCTCCATGCAGGGAGGTTGTAGCCAGGTAGGAGTTGGGCTCTGCTCCCTAAGTCTCAGGTGATAGAAGGAGAGGAAATGGCCTGAAACTGTGCCAGGGGAGGGTTAGGTTGGAGATGAGGAAAAATGTCTTTGGTGAAAGAGTGGTCAGGGGTTGGAAGAGGCTGCCCAGGGAGGTGGTGGAGTCCCCATCCCTGGAGGTGTTCAAGAAATATGTGGCCATGGCATTTAGGGATGTGGTTTGGTGGCCATGGTGGGGTTGGGTTGCTGGCTGGACTGGATGCTCTTGGAGGCCTTTTCCAAGGCAGACAATTCTCTGGTTCTCTGGAGTGACAGCAAACAGCAAGCTGCCTGGTGGGAAGGCAGAGAAGGAGCTGTAGGTGAGGCTTGTTTCAAAAGGGCCTGGGAACATTTCCTGGGAGGCTGTGGAGGGCAGGACTGGGCAGTGACTCCTCTTTGGAGCTGCCCCACAGTATCTGAACTCTTGTCTTCAGCTTCTGCTCTTCGGGCAGTGTGTGACTGGCTCTAGCTGCTGCCCAGCATCCTCCCTGTCCCATGGCTCCTGATTCTCATTTCTCTGACTGCTGTGTGTGCCTTTTCCTCCTCCCAGCCTCAGCCACATTGCTCCCCAGGAGCTCTGCTCTTCAGCTTCTCCAGGAAAGAGTCCCCAGCCCTTTCTCCAGCTTCAGCACTTAGCTCAACTGGTTTTGTGCCAACCAACCTCCCTAAAGGATTACTCTGGAGTCAAAGCAGTGTGTGAGCTCCCCACTCAGTCTCTGGGGCTGTGACCACAGCCACCCAAGGCTTTCTCAGGTCACAAGCCATGCTCCTTCTGCACTCAGGACCTGCAGAAGGCTGGGTGTAAAAGTGAAGGATTTAGTCCTCAAACTCACCTTACTTCTGCCAAGAGAGCAGGGTGAGCTATGGGAAGCCCAGAAATCATCATTTTCAGTAACAAGAGCTTTGACAACACTGTGACTGTGCTCTGAGCTACTGACATCACCCAAAAGTCATTCTGTGGGTGAGACAACTGCTGGCTGCTGGTCTGAATGACTTATGGGTGAGAGCTAAGTGAAGCTCCTTGTAGGAGATGCCATAAAGCTGGATGGGTCCCAGCAGTATCTGTGCTCTTCAGTATCTTCATGGATTACAGACTCATAGAATCACAGCATGGCTCAGGTTGGAAGGGACCTCAGAGATCATCTACTCCATCCCCCTCCATGGGCAGGGACACCTCTCAGACAGACTCAGCTGCTCAAGGCCTCATCCAGCCTGGCCTTCAACACCCCCAGGGAGGAGGCAGCCACAGCCTCCCTGGGCAACCTGTGCCAGAGTCTCACCACCCTCCTGCTGATGAGTTCTTCCTCAGCTCCAGTCTAACCCTGCTCTTCCTCAGCTTCAAATCATTCCCCTTTGGCCTGTCTCCAGACACCCTCAGGAAAAGTCTCTCTGCAGCCATTGGAAGGCAGCCAATCTCCCCTGCTCCAGTTTAAAATGACTGTCCCTTGTCCTGGCACTCCCAGCCCTTGTCCAAAGTCCCTCCCCAGCTCTCCTGGAGCCCCTCCAGGTACTGGAAGGCTGCTCTAAGGTCTCCCTGGAGCCTTCTCCAGGCTGAACAGCCCCAACTCTCCCAGCCTGTCCCCACAGGGGAGGTTCTCCAGCCCTCTGATCATCTCTTTGGCCTCCTCTGGACCCTCTCCAGCAGCTCCAGGTCCTTGCTGTGCAGGGGGCCCCAGGACTGGAGGCAGTGCTGCAGGTGGGGTCTGAGCAGAGCAGAGCAGAGGGGCAGAATCCCCTCCCTGTGCTGCTGCTCTGCTCTTTCAGCCCCAAATGCTGGAACACTCCTGATGAATGGCAAAGGCAAAAGGGAATTTGTCTAACTCACTTCTGGGATATCTCAGGCCCTTTCTGAACCTTACTGTAAGAGGGAGTTTATTTCTCCACCAGAAGAGATTCTCTCTGCCCTAGGCTGTTTTTATCCTGTGATTAATGCAAGATAACTGCAGAGGGGACTGGCCCTGACAAACCTGATGTGCTCTGGCTCCAGCCTCTGCTGCATGAATCCCTGAGCCCACAGCCCACTGCTCCAGCCAGGCTGCACAGCTGGGAGACAGCTGCAGCATGGGATGAGGACACCTGGACATGGCCCTGGTGTGTTGTGTATGCTCAGGGATGTTGCTGGCTGACATCATGGACTGTTTGCTGAGGGTTGGGGTTAAGTGAAGAAAACAATGATTTCCTCCTGCTTTAAACTGCTCCCTCTCATTTCCCAGCTGTTGTCCACTTCCACCTCTGGCATCGTGGAATCCTAGAATGCTCTGGGTTGGAAGGGACCTCCAAAGCTCATCCAGTCCAACCCCCTGCAGTCAGCAGGGACATCCTCCACCAGATCAGGTTGCCCAGAGCCCTGTCCAGCCTCACCTTGAATATCTCCAGAGATGGAGCCTCAACCACCTCCCTGGCAACCTGTTCCAGTGTTGCAGCAGCCTCCTGGTGCAGAACTTGTTGCTCACATCCAATGTTTTGTGATTTGCTAGCTGCAGATTCCAGCTGGAAATTAGAAGACAGATTCACAGCAGCAAGCTCCTGGAAGAGTTACTAAATGGAAACTGCAAGGGATAAACAAAAATACCTTTAGGAAAGAGCTTGGTCAGGTGTGAATCAGCCTGAACTCCAAAGTCAGGATAACAGGAGATGCCTCAGTGACTCACCTGGATCTGTGTTGTTTTCCTCAATGAATAATGACTACATGAAAGGCAAAAAAGGAAGGGCATTTTTACTGTAGCAAGGTCATGCAAGGTCTGGCCCATGGGACAGTGCTCAGGGAGGTTTAGCAGACATGGACACCAGAAGGCCTCATGGCCAGAGACTTGAGAAACTTCCCTGGCTTGATTGCAATTGAGATAAAAAGTGTCTGTGCTGTCAAGGCTGTGTGAGCCCAGCTCCTGCTGCCATGGAGCAGCTCTAGATCCCACTCTGCTATCACTGCCTGGGAATCATAGATTCATGGAATCACAGAATGGGTTGGGTTGAAAGGGACCTTAAAGCTCATCCAGTTCCAACCCCTGCCATGGGCAGGGACACCTCCCACCAGCACAGCTTGCTCAAGGTCTCATCCAGCCTGGCCTTGAACACCTCCAGGGAGGAGGCAGCCACAGCCTCCCTGGGCAACCTGTGCCAGTGTCTCACCACCCTCACTGCCAAGAATTTCTTCCTCATCTCCAGTCTCAATCTCCCCTCTCCCACCTCAAAGCAATTGTCCCTCATCCTGTCACTCCCAGCCCTTGTCCAAAGTCCCTCCCCAGCTCTCCTGGAGCCCCTCCAGGTACTGGAAGGTTGCTCTAAGGTCTCCCTGGAGCCTTCTCTTCTCCAGGCTGAACAGCCCCAACTCTCCCAGCCTGTCCCCACAGGGGAGGTTCTTCAGCCTCTGATCATCTTGGTGACCTCCTCTGGACCCTCTCCAGCAGCTCCAGGTCCTTCTTGTGCTGGGGGCCCCAGAGCTGGAGGCAGTGCTGCAGGTGGGGTCTGAGCAGAGCAGAGCAGAGGGGCAGAATCCCCTGCTGAACACTGGCACAGCCAAGCTGTTCCCTACTTGCTTCCCATCCAGCTGTGTCTGTGAGGTTGGGCAGTTGGTGTGTGGATGCCTGAAGCCAAAGGCTGTGGGGGGGGGTGGGGGGGTGGGGGTCCTGTATTCCAAGGGTGAGTTGCAGTGCAGCTCATCAATAGCTCCTTCCTGTACTGACTTTGGTGACTGTCTGCAAGGCACTAGCAAGGATGTGCCAGGGAGAGCCTCTCTGAAGTGTAGGGACAGGAGATGCCCTGCTGAGCCAGAAAATGTCTCTACAAAATGTCTTGAGCAGTCAGGGGGAAAAGGGCATGGAGAGAATTGGTCAGAAAAAGCTTAACAAAAGTGAGCTGGGGTTCTGTTCTTGTTGGGTTTGTAGGAGTCAGTCAGCTCCCTGCCAGGAAGTCATTTTGCCAAGGCTGAATCTGCTTCCAGTGGTGTGCCAGCACAACCTTGGCAGCCAAACAGTTTCCAGAAGAAGGTTAGATGCCAGGACATCATCTCCATCACCTTCCTTCAGGCTTCTCCTGAGCTGACAACCAACCTGAACTCAGTGAGCCCTGGCTGACAGCCAGGCTGCTCTGTGGCCGAGCTGACAAAATCCAGGGCTGGGGCAACTTGTGGGCACAAGCTTGGGGCTGGGTTTTGTACAGCCTGAATGAGTCTCTTCAAAGCCAACCTGCTGCATGTTCTGTTGCCTTTCTGTCTGCCTTCTCTCCCCATCTGAAAGGTGGCTCTGACTTGGTGCAGAGTGTGAAATTCTGAAGCACTAAAAATTCTCCAATGACAAGAAATTTTTTCCAGCACAGCATTTCTGTCCTGACTTTCCCATTCAGCACATCCAAAACTCTTGCTGTGGGCCTTGTTCTCTTTGCCAAAAGCCTATTCCAGCTCCTCACAGAAAAGAGATGTGGATTCCAGTTGGAACACGTACAGAGACTGGGGCAAGGTACCCTGAATGAAGAAGGGGATGGAGGCTGTGGTAGTTACTGGAGCTGCTCAGCTTTCTTTGCAGAGAAGCTGCCTTGCAGGTCATTCCCATCTGAGCAGCCTGATCTAATGTGAGGTGTCCTTGCCCGTGGCAGGCAGGTTGGAACTCGGTGATCCTTGAGGTCCCTTCCAACCCTGACAATTCTATGAATCTGTGATTTCTATCCATGGAGAGCAGGCAGTCAGAAGGTGCAGCAGAAATGCAGGAGGCCAGAGGCAATTCATTGTTTCATGGGGAGCTAGATGTGAGAGCTGCTTGACCGAGTGACTATTGCATGGCTGTCATTAGAATCACAGAATGGGTTGGGCTGGAAGGGACCTTCAGGATCATCCAGTTCCAACCCCCTGCCATGGGCAGGGACACCTCCCACCAGCCCAGCTTGCTTAAGGCCTCATCCAGCCTGGCCTTGAACACCTCCAGGGAGGGGGCATCCACAACCTCCCTGGGAGGACAAGAGCTGGGTCCCTGCCTCTGTGTTGCTTTGGACATAGAGTGCAGCTGTTGAGCAGCAGCACCATTGTCTCACCAGTGGCAGAAGAGCACCAAGCTGCTATGCTGGCTGCTGGGAGGCCCTGTCTGCCTCTTTGAACACTGGCAGTCTTTAAGAGTAGGTGGAAAAAAAATTCTACCTTTGTGCCTACCTTTCCATCATGTAGGGGACACACAAAGAGGGACAGGGATCTGCTGGAGAGCGTCCAAGGGAGGGCTCCAAGGATGCTGAAGGGACTGCAGCACTGCCTGGGGAGGAGAGGCTGAGAGCCCTGGGGGTGGTTAGTCTGGAGAGGAGAAGACTGAGAGGGATCTGATCAATGTCTATCAATAGCTGAGGGCTGGGGGTCAGGAGGGAGGGGACAGGGACAGGCTCTGCTCAGTTGTACCCTGGGACAGGACAAGGGACAATAGATATAAACTGCAGCACAGGAGGTTCCACCTCAGCATGAGGAGGAACTTCTTCTCTATGAGGATCCCAGAGCCCTGGAGCAGGCTGCCCAGAGAGGTTGTGGAGTCTCCTTCTCTGGAGCATTTCCAGCCCTATCTGGATGTGTTCCTGTGGGACCTGTGCTGGATTCTCTGGTCCTGCTCTGGCAGGAGGGTTGGACTGGAAGATCTCCAGAGGTCCCTTCCAACCCCTCACCTCCTGTGATCCTGTGTAAGATAAACATCAGTGGCTGAGAAATAAACTGAGAAAGAGAGAAGTTGGTGCATGTGCTTGAGCCCATGCATGAGCTCAAACTGATGTGCTTGAGCTGGGGATTTTGATACCATAAAGGGGAAGAATGAGCAAACTAACTGCCTTGTAGCCTTCATCAAACTGTTATTCCAAACACCTTTCCTGTAAGCCTTGTAAAGATTTGGCATTTGCATAGTCAGGGCACAATTAATGATCACTTGTAGGTGCTCTTCACACAGACCTGAAAAGCAGGTGTCTGGCATGCACTGGGAGCCTTCAAGCTCACACAGAGAGGAGCAGAGCAACAATCTCCTTGCATGCTGAAAACCCTTTCCACAGAGATCTGTCTGCCTACAACTGGTGCAGAAGCCAAGCAACACCAGGATCTGGTGACAGGTAAGGGTTTGGGGAAGCAAAGCACAGACTGAAGGGAATACAAGGCTGAGGTGCTGGTGGGATGTCCTCTCAGTGCTTGGGATTCATCTCACCTTGTTACCAGCACCAACTGAGCAGTTTCTGTTTGGAACTGGTGGCTGTGGGCAGAGCCCAGGTCACAGTGAGAGGCCCAGGTGTGGATCCTGTGTAGCAGGCTCCTCTTCCTGATTGATCTGAGCATTGTTGAGTTGGATTTCCTCCTGTTAGAGAGATGTGAGACAGGGCTGGGGCTCCTGTACTACAGATTGTGGTAGTGAAGAGGGCTGTGACAAAGGCCAGGGGAAAGGTCTCCGTGAGGCATTGGCAAAGAACCTCTGGCTTGTCTCCAGAGGAACCCAATCTGTGCTTCTGATCTGCACTTACAGAATCCTCCCTTTGCTTTCTAAGAACATCAAGAGGAGCAGGGAGCTCTGCCTGAAGTGTTCCTTGTTTCATCATTGATTGTCCATGCTCTGAAAGCCCACAGGGCATGGTGGATTGCTAAACCAGAACATGGGCAATGACTTCTGTCAACTGAAGTTCACCACTGCTGCATCTTCAGGAACTGTTTGCCCTACTCCTGTCCTCCTTGGAGAGCAATTCAAGGCAAAGCACACAGGCTACATTAAAAACAGGATTTGAGATGCAAAAGATAAAACCATGTCTAGCTGTTGGAGTCATGGTTTAACCATGCCACAGAGCTTTGCTGTGAGCCAGCTTGCTGTCCATGAACATCACCATGGCTAGCAATACAGAATCACAGAATCCATTCACTTGGCAGAGCCCTCCAAGCTCATCCAGTCCAGCCCTCCACCAGCACTGCAGGGTCAACACCAAACCATGTCCCTAAGCACCAGCTCCATGCTGCTGGAACACCCCCAGGGATGGTGACTCCAGCACTGGCCTGGGCAGAACATTCCAATGTCTGAGAGCCCTTCCAGTGCAGAAATATTTCCTGAGATCCAGCCTGAGCCTCCCCTGGGGCAGCTTGGAACCATTTCCTCTGCTCCTGTCCCTTGCCACCAAGGAGCAGAGGCTGCTCCCTCCTCACTCCAACCTCCCTTCAGGGAGCTGTAGAGAGCAATGAGGTCTCCCTCAGCCTCCTCTTCTCCAGCCTGAACTCCCCCAGCTCCCTCAGCCCCCTCCTCCAGCCCAGGGGCTCCAGGCCCTTCTCCAGCCTCACTGCCCTGCTCTGCACAGGCTCCAGCCCCTCAATGTCCTTCCTGCAGTGAGAGCCCAGAGCTGAACACAGCACTCGAGGTGTGGCCTCCCCAGTGCTGAGCACAGGGAGAGGGTCACCTCCTGTCCCTGCTGCCCACCCTGCTTCTGACCCAAGCCAGGATGCCTTTGGCTTTCCTGGCACACCAAACAAGTCTAGAGAGTTAACTAACAAAGAAATACCTTAGCACAGCTGCTTTGCCATGGTCCCAATATCAGCTATCAGGGCTGTTCAGGGGCTTTCTCTGAGGCTTTTCTCTGGTGCAACTCAGAATAAGAGCAGAGTGACCAAGTGCAACAACCCCAGGGCGAGTTACCAGCCTGGAATTGGTAGATACCATCCAAAGAGAAGCCATTCAGGAGCTTAACCAACTAGTCTGAGACAACCTGACTTACCAGTAAGTTGCAAACTCTGTGGCCAAATGATCTGCTTCATATTGCTCTTGGAACATGCCATGAAAAAGGAACCCTAGACAAAAATAAACATTCACTAAAAATATGCCATGGCTCCTTCTGGGGAGAGGATAAAATGACTTTTAGACACCACTGACATCCTGGTTGAGTCAATTCAGCCTCCCTTAAAATACAGAGTTTGGGTGAGTTGAACATACTAATTTTTAAGTGGTGACAGTCCAAGGAAACATCCCTGTAAGATGTAAATTAATAGAAAAATTGACAGACAAAATGAGCTTCACAGCTTTTCTCTGGAGTTCTTTGCCTGCTTAATTTCATCCTCTTGCCTTTTGTGCCCTTTACCTTTTCCCCAGCTTTTTGTTCCTAGCAGAAAGAGAAGATTTGAGAAGGCAGCACTGGTCCAGAGCCTGCATTCCACATCCTTTGGTGTGTGATGCTCAGCCAGGAGGTGCTGAGTAATGCAGACTTCCTCCTGAGCCAGGAGGGACTGCTGAGAAAGTGCACAAACAAGGGTTGGCAAGGGAAGCAAATGCTGCAGGAGCAAATCTGCCTCTGACAGCTGAGGATCATCTGCTGGTGGCTGCTCCATGGGAGGGAATTGTTGATCTAGTTTAATGCAGAGGACTGCAAACCAAAGAGTTTGTTAACACTCTTGATGGAAATGATCTGGGAGCTTTATAAAGGACAATCAGCTCTGCTCCTCAGAAGGTTATTTGCAACCCCAGCTGAAACAAAATGTAGGTTGAGCAGTGAGTGAGCTGTGAGGCTGCTGCATGAAAGCCCTGGAGCAGGCTGCTCAGAGAGGTTGTGGAGTCTCCTTTGCCAGGGACTTTCCAACCCCACCTGGATGTGTTCCTGTGTGCCCTGCCCTGGGTGACCCTGCTCTGGCAGGGGGGTTGGACTGGATGATCCCCAGAGGTCCCTTCCACCCCCTTCCCCTCTGTGATTCTGTGAACAAGGAGCAGCTGCTCTGTTTGGCTGTCCCTGCTGGCTGCAGGGAGGTTGGACTGGATGACCTTTGGAGGTCCCTTCTGGCCTGGGCCATTCTATGATTGTATCAGGGCCATGACCCTGCTGCTGGTGACAAGGTCATTTGCTCAGCAGTGCAGCAGGGAAAAGTCCCTGCCTGGCTGTAAAGTGAATTATACAGATGAGAGAGAGACCACCAAGCATGAGGTACAGCCACATACACACAGTGTATGGTGTGGACAGCAGGGAGATGAAGCATCCTGTCCTCCATCAGTCCCACCACAGAACACACACAGAACTGAGCTGGGACTGCCTGTGTCTGAGAAAGGCCTGGGGCTGCATCTGGAGAGGCATGGGACACCTCATTGCTCTCTACAACCACCTGAAAGATGGTGTGGAGGGGTTGGTGCTGGGCTCTTCTCACAGGGCATTAGCCATAGAACAAGAGGGAACAGCCTCAAGCTGCACCAGGGCAGGGTTAGACTGGACATTAGCAAACATTTTTCCCAGGAAGAGTGGTCAGGGACTGGAATGTGCTGCCCAGGGAGGTGGTGGAGTCACCAACCCTGGATGTGTTTAAAGATGGTTTGGATGTGGTGCTTGGGGCTATGGTTTAGGGGTGAGCCTTGCAGAGTAGGGTTCTGGGTTGGACTTGGTGATCCTGAGGCTCTGTTCCAAGCTGAATGTTTCTGTGATTCTGTAACCCCCCTGGTGCTGTTACTCTGCTTCTCCTTCTCTTAGGGGCTACAGGAAGGTGTGGAAGCAGACTGGGAGGACTGCTGTATGCACTGTGCCTTCACACTGACTGCAGGACCATCAGTGACTAACTCACCATGTGTCCCTCCTTCAGGACTGGTTTAGCAGCTGGTCCCTAGGGTCTGACAACCTCAGCTGCAGACCTCAGCTCTCCTTGGCCACCAGCTCTTTGTCCATCAAAACCATTATGACTCTTCACAACACTCAAATTCTGCTCTGAAAGCAGGGCAGGGGCTTAATTTGGCAAGATGGCAAAGTACAGCTTGTGATGGTGGAGAGCAACCATTTACAAGGGCCTGTGGTGACAGGATGAGGGACAATGGCTTTGAGCTGGGAGAGGAGAGATTGAGACTGGAGATGAGGAAGAAATTCTTGGCAGTGAGGGTGGGGAGATGTTGCCCTGGCAACTGGCACAGGTTGCCCAGGGAGGCTGTGGATGCCTCTGTCCTGGAGGTGTTCAAGGCCAGGCTGGATGAGGCCTTGAGCAAGCTGGGCTGGTGGGAGGTGTCCCTGCCCATGGCAGGGGGTTGGAACTGGATGAGCTTTAAGGTCCTTTCTAACTCAAACCATTCTGTGATCTTCTGGGCTTCTGATCATGCCTAGGGCACCTCATATAGGCTGTGAACCAAGCTGGGAGGAATGCACTCCCTGGCATTCCCTGCAGCCTGAATTAGCTGCTCTTCCTGTTCTTGGCTGTGCCCAGCTCTGGTGAACCTCTGAACAGTCCTTTGATGATGACTGGGTCAGGCATGATACCCCCAGGCCAAAAAGCAGCAGGGATTCAGCAGCAGAGACCCTCCTGGAGGCTTCATGCTGGTTCTCAAAGAAAGGGCTGAGTGCAGTGCCCTGCACTGGTGATCACAGGCTGGAGAACCTCCCCTGTGGGGACAGGCTGGGAGAGTTGGGGTTGTGCAGCCTGGAGAAGGGAAGGCTCCAGGGAGACCTTAGAGCAACCTTCCAGTACCTGAAGGGCTCCAGGAGAGCTGGGGAGGGACTTTGGACAAGGGCTGGGAGTGACAGGATGAGGGACAATGGCTTTGAGGTGGGAGAGGGGAGATTGAGACTGGAGATGAGGAAGAAATTGTTGAGAGTGAGGGTGCTGAGATACTAGAACAGGTTGCCCAGGAAGGCTGTGGATGTCCCCTCCCTGGAGGTGTTCAAGGCCAGGCTGGAAGAGGCCTTGAGGTCTAGTGGGAGGTGTCCCTGGCTGTGGCAGGGGACTTGGAACTGGATGATCTTGGAGGTCCCTTCCAAGCCAACCCATTCTAGGATTCTATGATTAAAATGTCTATGTGGGTCTTGTTCCTGAGCAGTGCTTAAGCTTTCAAAAGTCTTTGTGCACAGAGATGTCAGGATGGCAGTGAGGGTTGTGATGGGCAAGACACCAGAAACATGGAATATTTGTTGTGGTCATGCCTCCCAAGCAAAGAAATTGCACAGCTATTGAAATTGGAAGCTTTGTGAGTGTCCTTTTATGGAGGAGACATCTGATCAAAACAACAAAATGTTTTCAGCAGGTGTTTGGTCCTAGTGAAACTGATGAAAGCTGCTGCAGGCAGTGGAACATCTCCTGTGAGGCCAGGCTGAGGGAGCTCTGGGGCTTGGAGCTGGGAGCAGAGGAGCCTGAGGGCTGCCCTCATGGCTGGGGATAAAGATGTGCAGGGCTGGAGCCAGGCTCTGCTCAGGGATGTCCAAGGACAGCACAAGGGGCACTGGGGGCAAGCTGGAGCAGAGGAGAGGTTGTGGGAACAGAAGGGAAAACTTTGTCCCTGTGAGGGTGCTGGAGCCTGGAGCAGGCTGCCCAGAGAGGTTGTGGAGTCTCCTTCTCTGGAGACTTTCCAACCCCACCTGGATGTGTTCTGTGTGCCCTGCCCTGGGTGACCCTGCTCTGGCAGGGGGGTTGGACTGGGTGATCCCTGGAGATCCCTTCCAACCCCTCATGTTCTGTGATTCCTCTACCATTTGGAGGAGGAAGTTGTCATCTCTGCAATGCAGGAACATCCTGGATTGCTGGTGCCTTGCTGTGTTGTCCCTCCAGCAGATGTCAGGGTGGTTGAAATCACCCATGAGGACCAGGGCTTGTGACCTGGAAGCCACTTCTGTTTGCCTGTGGAGGGCCTCATCTGCTTGGTTCTGCTGGTCAGGTGGCCTGTAGCAGACCCCTACCATAACATCTCCTTCCCCTGTCTTGCGTTTAATCTTCACCTGTGCCCTCTCAACCAGCTCATCAGCCTTCCCCAGGTGGAGCTCCACTGATTCCAGCTGCTCACTGATACAGAGAGCAACACCTCCTGCCCTCCTGCCCTGCCTGTCCTTCCTCAAGAGCTTGCAGCTGTCTGTCCCTGCATTCCAGCCATGCAATCCCCCCACCAACTTTCACTAGCAGCCTCTATGTCCTGGCTGTCCAGCAGCACAGTGCCCTTAAGTCATGGTAGTAATGGTAAGATTAATGATGTTTAATGGTAATAATGGTAAGATTAATGATGTTTAATGGTAATAATGGTAAGATCGATGATATTTAATGGTAGTAATGGTAAGATCAATGATGTTTAATGGTAATAATGGTAAGATTAATGATGTTTAATGGTAATAATGGTAAGATCGATGATATTTAATGGTAGTAATGGTAAGATCAATGATGTTTAATGGTAATAATGGTAAGATTAATGATGTTTAATGGTAATAATGGTAAGATCGATGATATTTAATGGTAGTAATGGTAAGATCAATGATGTTTAATGGTAATAATAGTAAGATTGATGATGTTTAATGGTAGTAATGGTAAGATTAATGATGTTTAATGGTAATAATGGTAAGATCGATGATGTTTAATGGTATTAATACTAAGATAAATGATGTTTAATGGTAATAATAGTAAGATTGATGATGTTTAATGGTAGTAATGGTAAGATTAATGATGTTTAATGGTAATAATGGTAAGATTGATGATGTTTAATGGTAGTAATGGTAAGATCAATGATGTTTAATGGTAATAATGGTAAGATTGATGATGTTTAATGGTAGTAATGGTAAGATTAATGATGTTTAATGGTAATAATGGTAAGATTAATGATGTTTAATGGTATTAATACTAAGACCAATGATGTTTAATGGTAAGATCAATGATGTTTAATGGTAGTAATGGTAAGATCAATGATGTTTAATGGTAATAATGGTAAGATCAATGATATTTAATGGTAGTAATGGTAAGATCAATGATATTTAATGGTAGTAATGGTAAGATCAATGATGTTTAATGGTAGTAATGGTAAGATTAATGATGTTTAATGGTATTAATACTAAGACCAATGATGTTTAATGGTAAGATCAGTGATGTTTAATGGTAGTAATGGTAAGATCCATAATGTTTAATGGCAATAATGGTAAGATCAATAACGTTTAAACTCCTGTCTTATGCCTTCACCATTTTTCTCTGAAGGCAGTAACAAGTCATGCTTCTCTCCTCATCCTACTCTGCTGTTGCAGGGAATCTCTTGGGCAACAGCAGATGTTACACCACCAGATGTTTCCTGTTAAACAGACAACAAGTTCCTGGATCTCTTGTGCTCTGTTAAAAGACTGCAATAAACAACTTGCACTGTGACTATCACAGCCTTTTTCTGTCTCATTATTATTTTTCTGCCAGTTCAGAGCAGCCAGTCTGAGAGCATCATTCTGAGTAGTTTTCAAAACTAAAGATACTTTCCTGAATCTTTTGATGACATTTTAATATGTTCATATGGAATAGATGTTGCTCCAGCAGCGAAATACAAACGTGGCCTGCCATGCACTTGCTTCCAGGGTTGGGTGCTGAGCAGCTGCCCAGGAGCCAGCAGTGCCCTCCTGCAGCCCAGCAGGCAGCTGTGTGCTGGGCTGCAGCCAGAGGAGTGTGAGCAGCAGGGCAGGAGAGGGGATCCTGCCCCTTGACTCTGCTCTGCTCAGACCTCACCTCCAATCCTGCCTCCAGTTCTGGTGTCCCCAGCAGAAGAAGGACACAGAGCTGCTGGAGTGAGTCCAGAGGAGGCCACAGAGATGATCCAAGGGCTGGAGCAGCTCTGCTGTGAGGCCAGGCTGAGGGAGCTGGGGGTGTGCAGCCTGGAGAAGAGAAGACTCCAGGGGAACCTTAGAGCTACATGAAGAGAGCCTGCAGGAAGGCTGCAGAAGGACCTTTCCTGAGGGTGTCTGGAGACAGGCCAAGGGGGAAAGGTTTGAAGCTGAGGCAGAGCAGGGTTAGACTGGAGCTGAGGAAGAAGTTCTTCAGTAGGAGGGTGGTGAAACTCTGGCACAGGCTGTCCAGGAAGGTTGTGGATGTCTCCTCCCTGGAGTTGTTCAAGGCAAGATGGGGTCAGAAGAGGGTTATGCAGGTTATGCTCTTTGCTGCAGACTTGCTAACAAACAGACATTTGGTGGAGACTTGAGCAAGGCAAGGGAAAAAAAGTGCAAAGTGCTGCAAGCTCTGAGCTGCAGCAGTGCAGAGCACTCCCTGTTTACCTTTCTCTCCAGTGACATCACTTCTGTTTGTGTGCTCTGCAGCTGTGACACTGACAAGCTAAGCTGAACGGCAGGTTAAAAGGGACCATCCCTGATGAGTCCCTTCACAGCCCTGGCCCTGCAAACACGAAGCTAGTGTCACCTCTTGCTCTCCCTTGCCATTTGGTGAGGCAGTGTGATCCAGCCAGGGCTGGAGCTGGCAGCTGTGCTGGCAGCAGCTCTGCCTTCCTCAAAAGCTCCCTTGCTCTCTGTTGAGCTGGCCACAGCCATTTGGAGTTTGGATCTGCAGCTCCAGTAGTGCCTGCAATGAATTCATTGCACAACAATGTCCCTTGTCACCCATTTGTTACAATGGCATTGGCTGCTCTTGAGCCATCTCCTCCCAAGGAGAGCAAGCTGCACATTTCTGAAGGTTCAACACTGGAGATGTTTTGTCACTTAGAACCACAGAATGGTTTGGGTTGGAAGGGCCCTTCAAAGCTCATCCAGTCCAACCCCCCTGCAGTCAGCAGGCACATCCCCAACTAGATCAGGTTGCCCAGAGCCCTGTCCAGCCTCACCTGGAATATGGCATGGGGCCACAACAACCTCCCTGGGCAGCCTGTTGCAGTGTTCCACCACCCCCATGGTAAAGAACTTGTTCCTCACATCCAATCTCAATCTGCTCTGCTCTCATTTCAAACCATTGCCCCTGGTCCTGTCCCTGCAGGCCTTTGCAAACAGTCCCTCTGCAGCCTTCTTGTAGCCCCTTCAGGCACTGGCAGGCTGCTATTAGGTTTTCCTGGAGCCTTCTCTTCTCCAGGCTGAACACCCCCAGCTCCCTCAGCCTGTTCCCACAGGGGAGGTTCTGCAGCCCCCTGAGCATCTTCCTGGCCTCCTCTGGCCCTGCTCCATCAGGTCCATGTCCTTCCTGTGCTGAGGGCTCCAGAGCTGGACACAGCAGTGCAGGTGAGGTCTCAGCAGAGCAGAGCAGAGCAGAGGGGCAGAATCACCTTTGTCCATCTCTGCCCATGCTTCTTCCTCTGGTATTCACCAGAAAAGACTTTTCACCTGATTTCCTCAGGGTCAAAACTCATTCCTCTCTGGTTTTCCATCCTTCTCTTGCCTGCAGTCCCTTGACACCTGTCTGTTGCCAATATGAGTGTACTCCTCACTGGCAAGTTAATTATTTTCCTTGCTGGTTAATTATTTTCCACACTTAGGCTGCAACACCTTAACTGTTGGTATTGACACAGAAGGGAATGACAGACCTGAGGGTGTTTCATGAATATTTGTGCATAGAGAAGTGACTGTTAATGAAGGGTTACTGGATGAATAACTCCAAGGTTAGCTCAGGCTGCACAATATCCTTTCTCTAGAAAAAAAAAAAAAAAAGGAAAAGCTGTTTTTGTCTGTGATGTAGTTATCCATAATTTCCATTGAATCATCAGCCACAGAGTGGCTCACTCACACAGCACGAAAAGGAGATTTCTAGTGGACTTATTCCTAAAATTAAGCAGAACATTTCTTTCTACTCATAACATGAAGCTGAAAAATCAAGTTTTCATTATTAGTAAAACAAAAAACCTCAAAACTTTTAATTTTCTATGATTTTTATGATTTGATTTTTTTTTTTTTTTTGGTGAAGGGAGAAGGCATTTGCTCTTTGGCCAGCGTGACTGGAAGTAAGGCAAAAGACTAATTTAAAACAGGGCATCAGCAGGAGCTTTTAATTAAAAGATAAAGAATTATCATGGAATGGCTTAGGCTGGAAGGGATCTCAGAGATCATCTACTCCAATTACCCTGCCATGGGCAGGGACACCTCTCAACTAGACTCAGCTGCTCAAGGTCTCATTCAACCTGGCCTCCAACACCCCCAGGGAGGAGGCATCCACAGCCTCCCTGGGCAGCCTGTGCCAGAGTCTCACCACCCTCAGACTGAAGAACTTCTTCCTCAGCTCCAGTCTAACCCTGCTCTGCCTCAGCTTCAAACCATTCCCCCTTGGCCTGTCTCTAGACACCCTCATGAAGAGTCCCTCTGCAGCCTTCGTCTAGGATCCCTTCAGGTACTGGCAGGCAGCTCTAAGGTCCCCCCAGAGCCTTCTCCTCCCCAGGCTGCACACCCCCAGCTCCCTCAGCCTGGCCTCACAGCAGAGCTGCTCCAGCCCTTGGAGCATCTTTGTGGCCTCCTCTGGGCTTGCTCCAACAGCTCTGAGTCCTTCTCCTGCTGGGGACACCAGACCTGGAGGCAGCATAATAATAACTGAATAAGCATAATAAATAAAAATAAATGAGGTTGTCATAAATAAACATGAGGTTGTGATAAATAAAAATAAAGGAGGTTGTTATTTCCTCATTCAATTAAACCCCTCCCCATTTGGCCACTTCACTTCTCAGGAGTGTTATAAAATTACCAGTTTACATTTTTTCAGCAGTTCAAATGTCCCAATCCTTGCCTGTGCAATAAGTCAGCTGCTCAGCGGGGCAGCTGTTGGAAATGCTGCATCAGAGGGAGCTGGACAGGCTGCAGAGCTGGGCCCAAGCCAACCTCAGGAGGTTCAACAAGACCAAGTGCAAGGTCCTGCAGCTGGGTCAGGGCAATCCCAGGCACTGATACAGGCTGGGCAGGGACTGGCTGGAGAGCAGCCCTCAAGAAAAGGCCTTTGAGATGCTGGGGGAGGAGAAGCTCACCAGGAGCCAGCAGTGAGCACTTGCAGCCCAGAGAGCCAAGCAGAGCCTGGGCTGCATCAGGAGAAGTGTGGCCAGCAGGGCCAGGGAGGGGATTCTCCCCCTCTGCTCTACTCTGCTCAGACCCCACCTGGAGCTCTGGGTCCAGTTCTGGAGCCTCTGTTCCAGGCAGGATCTGGAGGTGCTGGAAGGTGTCCAGAGAAGGGCCACAAGGATGAGCAGAGGGCTGGAGCTGCTCTGCTCTGGAGACAGCCTGAGAGAGTTGGGGTTGTGCAGTCTGGAGAGGAGAAGGCTCTGAGGAGACCTTCTTGTGGCCTTCCAGTGTCTGAAGGGGGCTCCAAGAAAGCTGGGGAAGGACTTTTTAGGATCTCAGGTAGTGACAGGATTGGGGGGAATGGAGCAAAACTAGAAATGGGGAGATTGAGATTGGATGTTAGGAAGAAGTTGTTCCCCATGAGGGTGGTGAGACACTGGCACAGGTTGCCCTGGGAGGTGGTGGAAGCCTCATCCCTGGAGGTTTTTAAGGCCAGGCTGGACGTGGCTCTGGGGTTGGAACTGGATGATCCTTGAGGTCCCTTCCAACCCTGACAATTCTGTGATTTTATGATCAGTGCAATGAAGGAGACTCTGGAGTTCATTTCTCACAGCTTTTGTTGCCTCTTTCTTGTGATCAGGTGGAGCAGTGCAGAGGTTCTGCAGACTGCACCTGTGGATCCTCCTTAGCTGACACCAGGCAAGTGCAGGCAGCCCTGCAGGAAGCTGCCCCAGGCTGTGAGGAGGCAGAGCAGCAGTTATGCAGATGCCACACTTAGACAAGGATAAGTGGAGTGGCAGCCTGAGTGTGCAACTCAGCTGAGACAGAAAACAGAGCAACACTTGGACAGGGACCAAAGCCACTTCAAAAGAAATATGGATTCTGTCAGAAGCTATGCAAATGCCACTGAGAGTTAAAATAAATTTATCTCCTCAAGCCCTAGGAAATCAAAATCATCATCACATTATAGCTGAAAGACTCAGCCTGGCAATGCACATTGCTCTGCACATTACAGCACGGTAAGAAATGGAAAAGGAGGTACTTTAAGCAATTTTAAGCTTAAGCACACTTTGAGAGTCTTGATGCTGCTGAACACTGAAGCTGGGGAAGGGTCTGGAGAACAGGGCTGGAGAGGAGCAGCTGAGGGAACTGAGTGTGTTCAGTCTCGAGGAGGCTGAGAGAAGAACTCATTGCTCTCTACAGCTCCATGAAAGTAGGTTGGAGCCAGGTGGGGGTTGGTCTCTTCTCCCTAGTCTCAGGTGATAGAAGGAGAGGAAGTGGCTTGAAATCGTTCTAGGGGAGGGTTAGGTTGGAGAGGAGGAAAAATTTCTTTGCTGGAAGAGTGGTCAGGGACTGGAACAGGCTGCTCAGGGAGGTGGTGGAGTCACCATCCCTGGAGATGTTCAAGAAAGGTGTGGCCATGGCACTTGGGGCAATGATTTAGTGGCCATGGTGGGGTTGGGTTCCTGGTTGGACTGGATGGTCTCAGAGGGCTTTTCCAAGTGAAAAATTCTATGATTCTGTGAGGCTGGAGAAGGGCTTGGAGCACAAGGCCTATGAGGAGCATCTGAGGGAGGTGTGGTTGCTTAGCCAGGAGGCTGAGGGAAACCTCATTGCTCTCTACAGCTCCCTGAAAGGAGGTTGGAGTGAGGAGGGAGCAGCCTCTGCTCCTTGGTGGCAAGGGACAGGAGCAGAGGAAATGGTTCCAAGCTGCCCCAGGGGAGGCTCAGGCTGGATCTCAGGAAATATTTCTGCACTGGAAGGGCTCTCAGACATTGGAATGTTCTGCCCAGGGCAGTGCTGGAGTCACCATCTCTGGGGGGGTTCAAGCAGCATGGACCTGGTGCTTAGGGACATGCTGAGCCTGCAGTGCTGGTGGAGGGCTGGACTGGGTGAGCTTGGAGGGCTCTGCCAACTGGATGGACTCTCTGACTCTGTGACTCCCACATCTTTCACAGCCACCGTGCCTGCCCAGATACAAGGAGACTCAGAAGTTTATCCAAACATGAATCACACTCTAAAGCACCTCCTGCCCTGGCAGCACTCAATCCAAACTCACCCCAGATGACATAGGACCAGAGGAAATGACCTCAGGTTGTGCTGGGGGAGGTTTACATTGGGTATCAGGAAAAATTTTTACACTGAAATGGTTGTCAGGCATTGGAACAGGCTGCCCAGGCAGTCATGGAGTTCCCATCCCTAGACGTGTTTAAAAGCCGTGTAGACGTGGTGCTGAAGGAAATGTTTTTCAGTGCTGGGCTAACGGTTGGACCTGATGATCTGAAATGTCTGTTCCAATCAAAACGGTTCCATAAATGGCCCTGGGAAGGGCGTGAAGCCGCCTCCGGAGCTCCCGCTCCAGTGTGCGGGCACCCGGCTGGCCTTAGCGCCTCCGGCGGGGTTTCTGAGGGCACTCGGGGGACGGGAGGGGAAACCCGGGCCTGGAAAAGGCAAAGGCTGGGAGAGCAGCACCTACAGCCTGCGGAGACAGAAGCGCTGGCGAGCAGGGCTCAGGGCGCAGACGCCGCAGGGGCTGCCTGCCTCTGCCGGCACCCTACACCTCCAGCCGGGACTGCCCCGGAGCCGGCCGCGCCGCCGCCCCCACTGGCTTCCCGCGGCGGGGCCTCGGCAGTGGAAACTTTCCCCGCGCTCCTTCGTAAACAGCGTCGGCCGCCACCGCCGGCTGCTGTTTCGGAGCTGCCCGGAGTCAGGACTGGCCGCCCGCTACCGCCCTGCCCGCAGGGACACCCACCTGCAGCCAGCGGGAAGCGGCCGGGCGGGCACCGGGGCGGGCACAGCCCCTCCGCTCCCGGCCCCGGGGATGCCCGGCGGCGGCCGCGCTGCCGGGCGGGGCGGGGCCGGGCCGCCACGTTATTAATAGCAGTGTCCGCGGCGGGCGCAGGGCAGAGTCGCGGGGATCATGCAGGGCAACGGGCAGCAAGCGGCGGCGAAGGGCCGTGAGGGTCACCGCGGCGGCGCCGAGGCGGCTGACGGCGGGCTGCAGGCTGCGGCCGTGCCCATGCTCCCGGCCATGGAGGTGGCCGAGGAGCCGGAGAAAGCCCCCGGCGGAAAGAGCAAGGATCCCAACACCTACAAAGTGCTCTCCCTGGTAAGGGCCGGGGCTCCGCGGCGCGCCCCGGCCGCCCCCTGCGTGAGGAGGCGGCGCGGCTGAGGGCAGGTGGTTCTCTGACGGGGCTCCGGCTGTGCAAGCCTCTCCTCAGCCCCTCGGGGATCGTGGCAGTGTCTTCAGAGCCTCCCCCGGAGCATCTGCTGGCGGTCTGGAGCCGCTTCGGCAGCGGAACCCGCGCTGGGCTCCCGCAGCCTGCCGGCTCTCGCCTTCCCGCGCCAGGAGCGGCGCTGAGCGGAGCTGGGCGCCTGCGCGGCCGCAGTGCGCGGAGCACCCTCTGGAGAGGAGGGCTCTGGACTCCACCGGTTGTTTATTATGCTCTGCTGACAGCGCCCGGGGTGGAATCACCTCGGCCTTGCCTAGTGTCCGTGGTGTCCTGTCTTCGTCAAGCGGTGTGAGCTGTTTGGGGTGGGGACACACCAGGGAAAACAAATCAGGGGAGAACAGGGAAGTAAGGCTCGGAAAGCTAAAGCGTTCGAGAGCCAAAAGGATGAAGTACCAAAACTTGATTTTCATTGAGTTTGAAGTTTGTTTGCAAGTGGTGCTTGGAGCCACGCTCAGCATTGGGCCCCAGCAGCCAAGTCCATTGTTAGCAGGTAGGTCACTTTCCAGTTTTAGCCAAGCTGCTGTATTATAATTATCCTCCCTGCAGAGATGGGAAAATAAAGACCTTCCAGACTGCCTGGAGTGATCATTATGAGGCTAAAATCGTTATCAGGCTGCAAGCACTGTGGCATTCTTGTGAGGAAGTTCATTGGAACTGCAGCAGGCTTTATCCTGTCTATAGATCCATAAGCTGTCCTCACCCAGTGCATGAGCACACAGGCATCAAGCTGCCTTCTCACATTCACCTGGAGCTTAATAATCTGCTTACTGCTCCATAGGAAGTGTTCACCATGTCATAGTGACTCTGTGTGGCTCCTGCTTTCTGACGTAAGGGGTGGTAGGCTGCAATGGAGACATTGAGGGGCTGGAATGTGTCCAGACAAGGGCAGCAAAGCTGGGGAAGGGTCTGGAGAACAGGGCTGGGGAGGAGCACTGAAGGAGCTGGGGGTGTTTAGTGTGGAGAAGGGGAGGCTGAGGGAGACCTCATTGCTCTCTACAGCTCCCTGAGAGGAGGCTGAATGAGGTGTGGGTTGGTCTCTTCTCCCTAGTCTCAGCTGATGGAGAAGAAATGGCCTGAAATTGTGCAGAGGGGGGGTTAGGTTGGAGAGAAGGAAAAAATTCTTTGCTGCAAGAGTGGTCAGAGATTGGAAGAGGCTGCCCAGGGAGGTGGTGGAGTCCCCATCCCTGGAGGTCTTCCAGAAAGGTGTGGCCACGGCCCTTGGGGATGTGGTTTGATGGCCATGGTAGTGTTGGGTTGCTGGTTAGACTGGATCATCTCAGAGGGCTTTTCCAACCCAAGCAATTCTGCAATTCTATGATTTCCAAGTTTATGTCAACTCTGCTGATGCAAAGTCTCCTTAAAGGTAGTGCTTTGTAGCTTTTGTTATTTTGTTGTCTTCTGGGGAGGTTGGGTTCTGCCATAAAAGCCTTTTCTAGTTGGATAGTGAAAGCAGCTCAGCTTCTTTCAGGCTTAAAAATAGACACTAATAGTGGGAAACAATCATACTATTCCAAACCTAATGTCTTTACTTTGAGCTCTTCAGTCTCTAATACAACAAAATAATGAGAAATATATAGCCACTTAAAGAGTGCCTTCTGCAGTGTGCTGAGGTCAGCTAGAACTTGTATAGCACTATAAGTTAAACCACTCTTCTTTAAATGAAAGGCAGTGTAACTCTTAAGTGCTCTTACAAGCTGCTCTGTGTTTTTCAGCTGGTTCCAGATGCAGTGAGATGCAGTGCAATATAAGTGGCTGCTTTCCAGGAGGTTAGGACAAGGGGCAATGGATGGAAGCTGCAGCACAGGAGGTTCTACCTCAACATGAGGAGGAACTTCTTCACTGTGAGGGTCACAGAGCCCTGGAGCAGGCTGCCCAGAGAGGTTGTGGAGTCTCCTTCTCTGGAGCCTTTCCAGCCCTGTCTGGATGTGTTCCTGTGTGACCTGTGCTGGATTCCATGGTCCTGCTCTAGCAGGGAGCTTGGACTAGAACATCTCTAGAGGTCCCTTCCAACCCTTAACATCCTGGGAGCCTGTGGTTACTTTCCCTTTTGGACAGTTAGTGAACTCTCCATCAGCCTGAGGGCTAAGGCAGTGGCTGGGACAAGGCCAGATAATGATCTGTGAGCTGAAGGCAGTGAAGGAGGCTGTGATAAAGATGGCCTCTCTGGGAGCCTCTGCACAGATCCTGGTTGTCTTTTTATCTAGCAGTGGAAGTCAGATATGCTGACTTGGATCCAGGGACAGGTAAACCCAGAAAAGATTCTGTTTGTTGTGGGTTTTTTCCTATACTCAGCACTTGTTAGCTCCCAGCTGGAGCACTGTGTCCAGGCTGGAGCCCTCCACTACAAGAAAGATCAGTTCAGCTGGAGCATGTTCTGCACAGTGTGCCAGGATGGTTTGGGGCTGGAGCTTTTCTCCTGTGAGGAGAGGCTGAGGGCCCTGGGGTTGCTCAGCCTGGGGAAGAGATGGCTTGGGTGAGGAACACCTAGCAGCAGCCTTCCCATGTCTCTGATGATGGCAGCAAGAAGATCCCACTTGGGCATATTTAGCAGTCTTGTCCCTGCAGTGTGTCTTGCTGCTTCAGTGTCACTCAGCAGTTCCCAAAGCCTCAATCCTTTCAATTTCTCAGGGGGTTGTAGCTTTCCCTGCCCCTGTGCCTACCATTCAGGCACCAGGTCTTTTGTTCCTGAAGCAGATTTTGCTTGAAAACATCATACTTGTGACTTCCCTTGTAGGGAAATTGGAGTCCCCCATCTCTGCAGGTGTTTAAAAGGCAGAGGTGTGGTGCTGAGGGACTGGTTTAGCACCAGGCTTGGCAGAGTCAGAGGATGGTTCAACTCAATGGTCTTACACCATTCTGGTTCTGTGGAGCCAGGCCTGGTGGTGATGTGCACTGCAGGAGAACGAGACCTTCGCAGTAAATTGAAAGAAGAGAAGTTCTTGCTGGGTGCAGAGGGGGAAATCTCCATGTGGATGGCTAGGTGTTGGAACAGGTTGCCCAGAGACATGGTGTTGTCTCTACCCTTGGAAATTTTCAAGGCTCAGCAGTATAAAGCCCTGAGCAGCCAGGTCTGAATTCAGTTTTGACCCAGCTTTAGGCAGGAGGTTGGACTGAAAACCTCTTGAGGGCCCTTCTAGCCTTGTGATTTTATAAAGCTGTTTTCAGTTGTCCATTGGTCTCTGTATTGTTCAGTGTGTAAGACCGGGATCATAACTCCCCAGAAATCATAAGTAAGGCAGTCTTGGCCCAGGGGAGAGGATCTCTTGTCAATTAAAGTCATAGAATCAGAGAATGGTTTGGGTTGGAAGGGACCTTGGAGACCATCTATAGCAATCCCCTGCCATGGGCAGGGACACCTCTCAGCTAGACTCAGCTGCTCAAGGCCTCATCCAGCCTGGCCTTGAACACCCCCATGGAGGAGGCATCCCCAGCCTCCCTGGGCAGCCTATGCCAGAGTCCCATCACCCTTATACTGAAGAACTTCTGCCTAAGCTCCAGTCTAACCCTGCTCTCTGATTTATTGCCTTGACTTACATTGAACATAGAATCCTAGAATGGCTCAGGTTGGGAGGGACCTCAGAGCTCATCTACTCTAACCTCCTGCCATGGGCAGGGACACCTCTCAACTGGACTCAGCTGCTCAAGGCCTCATCCAGCCTGGCCTTGAACACCTCTGTGGAGGAGGCTTCCACAGCCTCCCTGGGCAGCCTGTTCTCATCACCCTCATATAGAACCTAATTCTACTCTCTTCCAGTTTAAAGCCATTGCCATTATTTGGTGGCATGGCAGCTCTGCCATTGCTGCAGTCAGGAGAGAGTCTCACTAGAGAAGAGTTCTGTTGCCTTCCCAAGATCTTTTCTATGAGTCCTGAAAGTTTTGCATCACTGTCTTCCAAAACAGCCTAGAGCTGATGACTTTCTGCTCCTACAGGGAAGGATGGATGTGCTTGGCCAGGATTTTGGAGGCAGCTATAGGTTTGTTTTTTGGTTCTTGGGGTTTTTCTGTTGGTGGTTTTTTTTTTTTTTTGTTTGTTTGTTTGTTTTTCTTCCCCCATGGAGATGAAGGTGTGGGAAGAATCTTTGCTTCTGTAGATGCCTGGAGGATTTCACATCTGTCTGGTTGGTTTCATGCTTGTGGTTTTCCTCCTAAATATCACAGTACTTTAGAGATTGGAAGGGACCTCCAGAGATCATCCAGTCCATCCCCCTGCCAGAGCAGCATCACCCAGGGCAGTCTGCACAGGAACACATCCAGGTGGGTCTGGAATGTGTCCAGAGAAGGAGACTCCACAACCTCTCTGGACAGCCTGCTCCAGGGCTCCAGCACCCTCACTGTAAAGAAGTTTCTCCTCATGCTGAGCTGAAACCCTCTCTGTTTGTCTCCATTGTTCCTTGGCTTATTGCTGTGCACCACCCAGCAGAGCCTGGCCCCCTCCACTTGACACCCACCCCTCAGCTATTGATAGACATTGATCAGATCCCTCTCAGCCTTCTCTTCTCCAGACTAAACAGCCCCAGGGCTCTCAGTCTCTCTTCACAAGGGAGATTCTCAAGTCCCCAAATCATCCTGGTGGCTCTCCCTTGGACTCTCTCCAGCAGGTCTCTGTCTCTCTTGAACTGAGGAGCCCAGACCTGGACACAGGACTCAAGGTGTAGCCTGACCAGTGCTGAGTACAGGGGAAGAATAACCTCCCTTGTCCTGCTGCCCACACTATTCCTGATCCAGGCCAGGATGCCATTGGCTCTCTTGGCCACCTGGGCACACTGCTGGCTCCTGTTCAGCTGCTGTCACCCAGCACCCCCAGGTCCCTCTCTGCCTGGCTGCTCTCCAGCCACTCTGTCCCCAGCCTGTAGCACTGCTTGGGGTTGTTGTGGCCAAAATGTATAACCCTGCCCTTAGCCTTGTTAAATCTCATCCCATTGGCCTCTGCCCACCCATCCAGCCTGTCCAGGTCCCTCTGCAGAGCCCTCCTACCCTCCAACAGATCAACTCCTGCTCCTAACTTGGTGTCATCTGCAAACTTACTGATGCTGGACTCAATCCCCTCATCCACATCATCAATAAAGATATTGAACAGGATGGGGCCCAGCACTGATCCCTGGGGGACACCACTGGTGCCTGGCTGCCAGCTGGCAGTGGCACCATTCACCACCACTCTCTGGGCCTGGCCCTCCAGCCAGTTCTTGACCCATTTCAGAGTGAATCTGTCCAAACCATGAGCTGCCAGCTTTGCCAGGAGCTTCTTGTGGCAGACAGCGTCAAAGGCTTTGCTGAAGTCCAGGCAAACTACATCCACAGCCTGCCCTGCATTCACCAGCTGCTAACCTGATTGTAAAAGATCAGGTTGGTCAGGCAGGACCTGCCCCTCCTAAGCACTGGACCAAGGGCTATACCTGAAGCCTTAGTTTGGGACACCTGGGCACCAGGTTCAATCTTCTAACCATTTTTTGCCTGCAGCAAACAATTGCACTTCAGCCTGAGTTGTGCTGGTTTGCTTTCTGCCTTGCCTTTTTGTCCCTTTCTGAGGAAGGAAGAGCAGTCCTGGCTGAAATTATTTGCTCCTGTGAGTGTTGGATTGAGCTTGGAGGGGGCTTTTGTCTTCCAAGAAACTCCACCCAGCTTAACAGCAATATTAAAGTGACTGCAGAGTGGTTTCTGTTTTTTATAGCATAAAACATTCTTTGGTGAAATCAGAAGTGAAAACTACCAGGGGAGGGGTTATCATAGTTCAAGTAAACTGGGAAGTGCTTTTGGTTCAGAAATATTAAAGCAGTTCTTGGCCAATCCCCAGCAGTTTAATGTTTTCTAGGAAACTATTGCTATGGGAGGAAGCAAGGCTGCTTTACTGGAAGTGCCTTGCCTGGCTGCCATCAGCACTGCCATTCTCCAGCTCCAGTGGTGGCTTCCTTGGAACTGAAGACACAAAAACTGGTGCTTGACAAAAAAGCTTCTTTATTTTGGATTGCATTTGCTGGTGACCTTGTTTAAATGCATCAAATGCGAATGCAGCCCTTAGTGAATAAAATACACACAACAGAATTGTTTCAGTTGGAAAACATCTGCTGGAGAGGGTTCAGAGGAGGCCACAAAGATGATCAGAGGGCTGAGGACCTCCCCTATGGGGACAGGCTGGGAGAGTTGGGGCTGTTCAGCCTGGAGAAGAGAAGACTCCAGGGAGACCTTAGAGCAGCCTTCCAGTACCTGAAGGGGCTCCAGGAGAGCTGGGGAGGGACTGTCCAGTAGGGCCTGAGGGGATAGGACAAGAGGCAATGGTTTGAAACTGGAGCAGGGCAGATTTGGGTTGCGATCAGGAGGGAGTTCTGCACAGTGAGGGTGGGGAGACACTGGAACAGATTGCGCAGAGAAGTGGTGAAGGACTCATCTCTGGAAACTTGATGTGTCTCTGGGCAGCCTGCTGTAGTTGGAGGTGTCCCTGCTGCCTGCAGGGGGTTGGACAAGATGCCCTTGGAGGGTCCCTTCTATGCTGATGCATTCTGTGATTCTCCTTTCAGCATAGACACAGCAGTGTGGGGGTTCAGGACAAGACACTCTTCTGTGGCTGAGCTGGAGGATTTCAGCCATCTGGGAGGCTTTGGCCACCCTCCAGAGTGCAGTGTGAGTGCTTCTGGCTTCCTGGCCTCCAGCTGGAGTGCAAAGCTTGGAGCAGGCTGAAGTACATCCATGTGTGTCACTTGTGTGCTCCTGGCAATACTGCTGGCTGCTTGGCTGCCTGAAAGCATCCAGGTGGTGCCTAGGCACTGAAGTGGAGACTGTCTGCTGGTGGATTAGGCTGTGGTGGGCTAGGTACAGCCATTTGGTCTGCTCAGGCCAAACCAAGGAGTGATATGGGGCATGAGTAGTGTCCTATCTGCTCAGACTCCCTGCAGGGGCTCTCAGAGCTTTGACTCAGTCCATACCTCAGGGTTTTCATTACCTGTCTTTGATTTTGCAGTTACAGCCTTTGACAGCAGATGAGGGCAAACAGTGCTGAAAGAGAAGATGAAACTACCCAGGCATGACCACAAGGCAGACACAGGCAGTGGGTTCAGTGACCAGGATAGCCTCAGCATACCTGAGCAGGTGAAGCACAGCAGGTTTGGGGCTGCTGACAGCTTCAGCCAGAGTCTAGGCTGCTAGATGAAGACATGGCCAAGGAAGGAAGTAGAGTCTGTGAGCTGTGAGGGTCAGTAGAGTGCTTGGCCAGGAGGAACACCAGTCCAGTGTGGCTGTGACACAGCTCAGGCAGGGGACAGAAGCAGAGCTAAAACAGTGAGGGGTGACTGCTGAGACTCCTCCTGAGGCTGGCTGAGGATTTCCCAAACAGTGCTCTCACTGAGGCACCATCAGGGCACTGCCCCAGGCACAGGCAGCCGAGCTGCTGGGACAGGGAAGTGTGCCTGTGGGCTGAACACCTCCTCCACCTGGTTCTGCAAGGCTCTGGGTGCTAAAACAAGAAACACTGAAGAGTTTCAATGGATGCTATTGCTGTAGAGATCATTATCAGCTGGAATTCAGTAGAGTTCAGTTAGTGTGCTCTGCTAGATCCTGATCAGGCAAGGCCAAAGATGCACAGATTGTGCAGGGCTTCCTTCCAGCTCCTGCTCTTCATATTTTGCCCTTGGCATTCTTTCACCAGTATCAGTAGAACTTCACAAGGACTGAATTGTTCTTCTTTGACCTACCGTGGAAGCCACATTTCTGCTGCTTTCAACTGCAAGGAGTGGTGGAACAAATTAAAGGCTTGGAAAGCATGAAAGGGTTGCAAAGTTTCTCACTTGGGCACTGGTACGAGAAATTAATACATTGGCAAACAGAATTGTGGCATCACAGAAGGGTTTGGGTTGGAAGAGACCTTAAAGATCATCCAGTTCCAACTCCCCTGCCATGGGCAGGGACACCTCACACTAGATCAGGTTGCTCAAGTCCCCATCCAGCCTGGCCTTGAACACCTGCAGGGAAGGGGCATCACCTCCCTGTGAGGCCAGGCGGAGGGAGCTGGGGCTTGGGGCTTGGAGCAGAGCAGCCTGAGTGCTGATAAAGATGTGCAGGGCTGGAGCCAGGCTCTGCTCAGGGATGTCCAAGAACAGCACATGGGGCACTGGGGCAAGCTGGAGCAGAGGAAGTGCCACAGGAACAGAAGGGAAAACTTTGTCCCTGTGAGGGTGCTGGAGCCTGGAGCAGGCTGCTCAGAGAGGTTGTGGAGTCTCCTGCTCTGGAGACTTTCCAACCCCACCTGGATGTGTTCTGTGTGCCCTGCCCTGGGTGACCCTGCTCTGGCAGGGGGGTTGGACTGGGTGATCTCTGGAGGTCCCTTCCAACCCATAACATTCTGTGATCCACAGCCTCCCTGGGGCAACCTGTTCAAGTGTCTCCTCACCTTCACTCTCAAGAATTTCTTCCTCATCTCCTGTCTCCATCTCCTCTCTTCCAGCTCAAAGCCCTTGTCCCTTGTCCTGTCACTACAAGCCCTTGTCAAAAGTCATCCCTGTGGCCATCCCCTCTGGGCTGTGGATAAATCCTGCCTTTAGAGGAGGTTCTGTCTGGCAGAATTTGCCTGCATCCCCTCAGTGTCCCATGGGGATGAGGCAGCCGTGCATTTAGGAGTTTTAGAGTCATCCATAGTGCAATGGTGTTTTGAAAGCAGGCCAGGAGCTCTCTCCAAACAAGGTAAGGGTACCCTGAGTGCAGTGAAATGCAAAACCCCACCTTGCTGCACAGGTATGGCACAGGGCACCTGTGTCAAGAGTGTCCTGTAAGGATACTTGAAAGTCAGTGAATTTCCTTGTCAGTGGGATGTGGGTTCAAGTGGGTGGCTTTTGGCAAGTGGGCTGCTGTGTAACTGTTCCATATGGAGCAAGTTAGCTGAGGAGAAGAGGGAAGTAAGGAAGTCATTGAGCAGAGTGTGGCTGGCAGGCTTAGGGAGGTTCTCTTCCCCCTCTACTCTGCCCTGGTGAGACCACGTCAGGAGTACTGCATCCAATTCTGGGCTCCTCAGTTCAAGAGAAGCAGGGATGGACTAGAGAGTGTCCAGGGGAAGCTACAAGGATGCTGAAGGGCCTGGAACACCTGTGTGAGGAGGAAAGGCTGAGAGCCCTGGGGCTGTTTAGCCTGGAAGAGAAGGCTGAGAGGAGAGCTGATCAATGGTTACAAATATCCGAAGGGCAGGGTAGAAGGATGGGGCCAGGCTCTTCTCAGTGGTGGCCAATGGTAGGGCAAGGGACAATGGGCACAAACTAGAACACAGGAGGCTCAACCTAGACATGAGGAGAAACTTGTTTCCTGAGAAGTACGGAGCAGCTCTGGAGCACGCTGCCCAGAACGGTTGTGGAGTCTCTCTGGAGAGATTCCAAACCCACCTGGGCACATTCCATGCGGCCTCATCTAGGTGAACCAGCTTTAGCAGGGGGCTGGGCTCGATCTCCAGATGTCCCTTCCAACCCCTATCATGCTCTGATGAGAAAAGATGAAATATTTGCCTTTCTGAGGAAGGCAAAGCAGGAGCCTTGGCCCAGTTCTGCTGTGCAGTGGCCGATTGGCAGCCCACAGAAATGCCTTCTAATACGTGGCAGTGTTTGGGTCCAAGCTGCTGCTCCAGCTGAGGTTTTTGTTGTCCATGGAGTAACAAAAGATGAAGTTGTAATAGCTGCTTGCATGGAAGCCACTAATTGAACCCAGACATGAATCTGTGTTGTGCTGTTTCCTTCTGGCATGATCAGGTGGGGCAATTCTTGGGTCCCTTTCTGGCTGAAGTCTGTTTCCATGCTGCAAAGCATCAACATTTGATAGTCTGCCTTTTGTTTTCTGAGGGTCCATGTTCAGAGAGTGCAGAATTCTGTCAGCCCTGGCTTTTGTTTTGGGGAAATGACCAAAGGATGTAGGACTAAAGCTGTGCCTGTGGTTGGTATCTGTGAGCTTAGTCAAGACCTGTACTGAACTGCTTTGGAACCTGATTTGTCCAAGCTTCTTCCCATACCACTTTGTGGAGATTTTTTGCCCTCCTTGCATTCTCACTGTGTCAGAGACCTGTTGGGGTTGGAGGAGACCTTTGAGATTACCAAGTCCAACCTCTCCCCCAGAGCTCACAACCCCACCCCTGCTGCTGAGCCACTGCCACTGCCCCACGTCCCTCAGCACCACATCCATGCAGCTGTGAAACCCCTCCAGGGATGGGGACTGCAGCACCTCCCTGGGCAGCCTGGGACAGTGCCTGAGAACCCTTGCTGGGAAGAGATTGTTCCTAATCTCCAACCTGAACCTCCCCTGGCACAGCTTGAGGCTGTTTCCTCTTGTCCTGGCACTTGTTGCATGTAAGATCAACCTCCACCTGGCTCCAACCTCCTTTGAGGTAGCTGTAGAGAGCACAGAGCTCTCCTCTCAGCCTCTTCTTCTCCAGACTGAACACCCCCAGCTCCCTCAGCTGTTCCTCATAGGACTTGTATACAAGGCTGTCCACCAGCTTAGTTGCCCTTCTTTGGATGCACTCCAGCCCCTCAATGTCCTTCTTGTAGTGAGGGGCCCAAAACTGAACCCAAGTACTCACCAGTGCTGAGCAGAGAGGAGCAACCACATCCTAGACCTGCTGTCCACACAGTTCCTGATCCAGGCCAGGATGCTGTTGGCCGTCTTGGCCACCTCAGCACACTGCTGGCTTGTGGTCAGCTCTTTAAGTCTTCCTCCTCAGCCTAATGGTGCTGCCATGATGGCAGCAGCACCATCATCTGCCATGGAAACCTGGAGGTGAATGTAGGTTTGCTTGGCGTATCTGGGGGTGTGCCCAGGAGAAGCAGCCCCCTCCTTACACTGTTGTCACAGCTCCCATGACAGCACTGCACATGGGAACTGCTTTAGTTTATGGAAAAGGGAGTTTTGGACTGGGAAGAGCATGAAGGTGGATTGGGTATGGAGGGGCAATGGTTTGAAACTGGAGCAGGGCAGAGTGAGGTTGGGCATCAGGAGGAAGTTCTGCACAGTGAGGGTGGTGGAACACTGGAACAGGTTGCCCAGGGAGGTGGTTGAGGTCCCATCCCTGGAGATATTCAAGGTGAGGCTAGACAGGGCTCTGAGCAGCCTGATCTAGTGGAGGATGTCCCTGCTGACTGCAGGGGGGTTGGACTGGGTGAGCTTTGATGCAACCTCATGCAGTCTGTGAATCTGTAGGTTCTGTGAAGGCTCTTTATAGGTCTTACGCTTGAGCTTGAGCTACCTTTCCAACATTCTTGTCCTTCAAGTGCCCCTGGGTGATAACAGTGATAACAGTCTGGAGAACATCCAGAAGAATCTGCAGGAGCAGCCGACTTGGCTGCTGCTCTGAGAAGCAGACCAGCACTGTGTCAGCTCTGCAAGGCTTTGCCTGTAAGCTCCAGCTTTCCATCCTCTGGCTTCAGGATAATTCAGTCACCTTCAGTGTTTCTGGGTAGCCAGGGCTACTCTCCTCCAGAGCTCTAGGTGTGGAATGTGGGAAGCGAGTTTCTGAAGAGCACAGAAGTATTCATGAATGTGGAAAGCAGAGATGAGTGGTGCAAGGAGCAGCTGGTGCACTTGTTTGAGTGCTGATGGCTTGTCTTTTCTGGGTGGTTTATTTAGGTGTGGAGCTGTGCTGGTGTGAGTGAGCAGCCAGCTCCTCGCAGCTTAGGGAATGTCACTAAAGATCCTCTGCTCTTGAATGAAACTTGGCTGTTGAGGAGGGCTATCCCTTGGTAAAAATAACTCCAGACCTTCTTCCTTATGGGCAGACCTGACAGAACTGTGAGAGTGGGAATGGGAAACCACTGCTTTGCATTGCTGCCTGGTTAATTACGGAGTCGCTGGTGGATGTGGCTTAAACCTCAGAGTGCTAAGTTCTGCTGGGCATGGAACAGCAGGGGTGAAGAAAGGAAGATGAAAATCATAGATTGACAGAATGGTTTGAGTTGAAAAGGACCTTAAAAACCATCCAGTTCCAAACCCCTGCCATGGGCAGGGACACCTCCCGCCAGCCCAGGTTGCTCAGGACCTCATCCAGCCTGGCCTTGAACACCTCCAGGGAGGAGGCAGCCACAGCCTCCCTGGGCAACCTGTGCCAGTGTCTCACCACCCTCACTCTCAAGAATTTCCTTCTCATCTCCAGTCTGAGTCTCCATTCTCCCAGCTCAAAGCCATTGTCCCTCATCCTGTCACTCCCAGCCCTTCTCTAAAGTCCCTCCCCAGCTCTCCTGGAGCCCCTTCAGGTACTGGAAGGTTGCTCTAAGGTATTCCTGAAGCCTTCTCCAGGCTGAACAGCCCCAACTCTCCCAGCCTGTCCCCACAGGGGAGGTTCTCCAGCTCTCTGATCATCTTGGTGACCTCCTCTGGACCCTCTCCAGCAGCTCCAGGTCCTTCTTGTGCTGGGGGCCCCAGAGCTGGAGGCAGTGCTGCAGGTGGGGTCTGAGCAGAGCAGAGCAGAGGGCAGAATCCCCTCCCTGTGCTGCTGCTCTCCCTGCTCTGGATGCAGCTCAGCACACAGCTGCCTGCTGGGCTGCCAGGGACCATTGCTGGCTCCTGGGGAGACTGTCACCAACTGACACCCCCAAGGCCTTCTTCTCAAGAGTGCAGTTGAGTACATGGTAGGCAAAGAGTGAGGAAGATCAACACAGAAAGAAACTTAACTGGGAATGGTTCTTCCTTAGAAGAAAAATCAATGCATTGTTTGCTAGAGAGGAAGAGAAGAGTGGAAGTGGGGAAGAGGAGAAGAGAAAGGGACAGTGGTGTAAAGGGACAGTCTGTGTAAAGGAAGAGTAAAATACGATAGCAAAAGACAGGTGTCAGTGGCTGAGGCTGCTGAGAGGTTTGTGTGTCACAACCTGTGCAGTGGATCTGTCTGCTTGGGGTGCAGTGGCTGCAGCCTGTGTGCTTGCAGGCTTTGCTCAGCCAGCAGCTCCCCAAAACCACTGCTGGAGAACTCTGCTCAGGTGCAGCTCTGGAGCTGAGTGAGGGCAGAGATTCTGTTCTCTGACCACGTTACCCTATTGCCATCTGCCCAGCCCAAAATAAAAGGCTGTGGAAATGGTTTTTGGATTGCAGTTTTCCAGACACTCAACCACCTCTTCCCCAGCCGCTGGAGTGTTTACAAAGCTAAGCTTTAATTGCTTCCTCCCACGTCAAGGAAGCAGTGATGGGGCAGATTCATCCCTAGATGACAAGGGTTCTGCAGTCCAAAACAAACTTGCTAAAAAATATTTTTGAAACAAAAGAGGACACTTTCTGCTCTGCACTTGTTACTGTGTTGATCTACAGCCTGTCCTGAGACACTGGATTAACCCCAAATCTGATGGTTTGGCCTGGCAATAGCCCAAATTACAGACCATAAACAGTTTGTCTGCTGCCTCTCTGCAGAAGGAGACCAGCTGCTTTCAGTTCATTTGCCTTCCTCCTAGCTGCCGGAGTCACAAATCCTTTCTGCAATGCACCTTTATCTCAATTCATAGCCTCACAGAATGGTTTGGGTTGGAAGGGACCTCAGAGATCATCTACTCCAACCTCCCTGCCATGGACAGGGACACCTCTCAACTAGGCTGCCTCATCCAACCCAGCCTTGAACACCCCTAAGGTGTTCCAGAGTCTCACCACCCTCAGACTGAAGAACTTCTTCCTCAGCTCCTGTCCAACCCTGCTCTCCCTCAGCTTCAAACCATTCCCCCTTGGCCTGTGTTCAGATACCCTCAGGAAGAGTCTCTCTGCAGCCTTCCTGTAAGATCCCTTCAGCTATTGCAAGGTAGCTCTAAGGTTCCCCATGAGCCTTCTCTTCCCCAGGCTGCACACCCCCAGCTCCCTCAGCCTGGCCTCACAGCAGAGCTGCTCCAGCCCTTGGATCATCTTTGTGGTCTCCTCTGGACTCACTCCAGCAGCTCTGTGTCCTTCTTCTGCTGGGGACACCAGAACTGGAGGCAGGATTGGAGGTGAGGTCTGAGCAGAGCAGAGCCAAGGGGCAGGATTCCCTCTCCTGCCCTGCTGCTCACACTCCTCTGGCTGCAGCCCAGCACACAGCTGCCTGCTGGGCTGCAGGAGGGCACTGCTGGCTCCTGGGGAGCTTCTTCAGCCTGTCAAGCTCCTTCTGAATGCCATCCCTGCCCTCCAGTGAGTCCAGCTCACCACTCAAGCGTGGTGTCATCAGCACACCTGCTGAGGATGCACTCAGTGCCTCTGTCCATGTTGCTGACAGAGATGTTAAAGCAATTCTGGCTTTTTGCTTTGAGGGCAAGAATGTGGGGGAGAGAGAGGGGAAAAGATGTGGTGCTGGGCTTTAGAAAGACAGAGTAGACAGGCAGGCATTAGGGTGGCAGTGTGGTTGTAGGGAGAGATTTGAGTCTGGTGCTTGCAGCAGGATGCTGCAGGGCTCTACTGAGGTTCTGGAGAGTAACTCTTACACTACACATGCAGCTGTTTGTTTATACATAGGTGTAACCTTTACACAGCAGACCTCAGCATCCCACACCTGAGCTACTTGTCAGGGAACTAAATATTGGTGACCTACCTGTTGCAGCAACAGCAAGAAACAAAGTGGGTTAGTTCACAGCTGGGCTGCAGCAGGGAGATGACTTTCTGTACCTGGGCAACCTTGAAACCTGGCTTGAGTATTCCTTGTCATCTGCAGAGCTGATCTGAGAGCCTTTGCAGTGAGAGCAGATCAGCTGTTGGTGTGACAGCTCTTGCTGTGCCTAGCCAGGAGCGCTGCTCTTGGCCAGCATTAGTTGTTCCACATGGTGCCAGCTGAACCCCTGATCAGCTGTGTGGCTGATCCCCATGTGGCTGGAGTAATTCAGGCTCCAGATAAAGCCTTGGTTGAAAGCTTTAAAGATTAAGCTGCAATTGCGTGGTGGAGAGCACTAGATTAGGGCTGGGTGGCAAATGATTTACCTCTGAGTTTACCAGGTTTGTGAGGGTTCTTCATTGAATGTGAAAGAGGGGAAGGAATGGATTTGGGAGGAGGGAAGGAAGGAAAAGGAGGAGACAAAAGGAAGGAAAAGGAGGAGAGAAGGAAGGAGAAGGAAGAGGGAAGGAAGGAGGGGGAGGAGGGAAGGAAGGAGAGGGAGGAGGGAAGGAAGGAGAGGAAGGGGGGAAGGAAGGAGAAGGAAGAGGGGAGGAAGGAGGGAAAGAAGGAAGGAAGAAAAAGGAAAGAGGGAGGAAGGGAAAAGGAAAGAGGGAAAGGAGGAAGGAAGGAAAAGAAGGAAGGAGGGAAAATGAAGGAAGGAAAAGAAGGAAGGAGGGAAAATGAAGGAAAGAAGGAAAGAAAAGAGGGAAAGAAGAAAAAAGGAGAAAGGGAGGAGGGAAAGAAAGATGAAGGAAAGAGGAGGAACGAAGGAAAAGGGATGGAGGGGAAGCTTTAGTATTTTGCAAAAATGTTTTTAAGACTAAACTTTAAGCTGCTGAGCCTCATGTTAAGAAAAGGGCTTGAATGTAATTTCAATTCCTTGTAGGTGGCTGTAGCATGCCAGGTAAGGACCTGGCCCCCGTCTTCTCTTGTGTGTATAGAAGAAATTGGAGAACAGAAGTGGTTTGTAGTAGAGACTCAGCATTTGCTGTGGTTTGTGATACTGAGGTTTTCCAGAGGGCTGCTTGCAGTAAGCACAGGTTGCTCTGTTGCAGCAAGCAGCAGTCCCATGTTGTGGTGTTCCCTACCCAAAAGAACGTTCCTGTGCCTCAGTGAACATAATCCTCCCCTGTTGGGGCTTGTTCAGATGAATTATAGTCATAGATGTATAAAACAGAAAATCTGCAGAACAAAAAGCTCTGAGTTTGTAACATTTGGTGCCAAAGTCTCAGGAATTCTTTCTGAGAACTTGAGTGAAGCTTTCCCAATTTTAGCTGGGAAGTGTTGCAGGACTGCCCCTTTGCAGGGGCTTTTAGTTGCATTTTGTTTTTTACATGGATTTGGTGGCACAATGAAATTTCTGGGTTGTAAACACACCTGACCTACACTGAAGCTCCAGAAGGGACTGTGAATGCTCCACTTGGTGACACTGCAGTGTGGTGTCCCTACAAGGCTGCTTTAGGTGGTGTGAGTCCCAGAGATCAGGTAGCTGTTTGACAACATGTGAGTAAAGCTCCTCCAGCTAGAGCAGCTGTGGGTTGATTTGTTTCACAGCCTGCTTGTGGTGACATGTCAGGAATTGATCAGATTAGATCCCTCAGGGGTGGGTGCTGGGACCAGTGCTGCTTAACATCTCTGTGGGTGACATGGGCAGTGGGATGGAGGCAGCCTCAGCAGGTTTGCAGATCACACAAAACTGTGTGGTGTGGAGGGAAGGGATCCATCCAGAAGGACCTGGGCAGGCTGGAGAGGTTGGCCCAAGCCAACCTCATGAAATTCAACAAGGCCAAGTGCAAGGTCCTGCAGCTGGGTCAGGGCAATCTCAGGCACAGATCCAGGCTGGGCAGCCTTGGGGAGGAGGCCTTGGGGGTGTCAGTTGGTGACAAACTCCCCAGGAGCCAGCAATGGTCCCTGGCAGCCCAGCAGGCAGCTGTGTGCTGAGCTGCATCCAGAGCAGGGAGAGCAGCAGCACAGGGAGGGGATTCTGCCCCTCTGCTCTGCTCTGCTGAGAACTCACCTGGAGAAAAAAAATTGTTATTATCCTTTTAATTTATAGATTATTTGGAGATTCCATTTGCTTTTAAAAAGCCAACTGGAGAACATTTTATTTCACATTGATAATATATTGTCCTTCCACTTCCAACAGGTCCTGCTACTAAGAGCAGAGTAGAATTCATAGAATCCTAGAATGGGTTAGGTTGGAAGGGACCTTACAGCTCATCTAGTTCCAACCCTCTACCATGGGCAGGGACACCTCCCACCAGCACAACTTGCTCAAGGCCTCATCCAGCCTGGCCTTGAACACCTCCAGGCAGGAGGCATCCACAGCTTCCCTGGGCAACCTGTGCCAGTGTCTCACCACCCTCACTGCGAAGAATTTCTTCCTCATCTCCAGTCTCAATCTCCCTTCTCCCAGCTCAAAGCCATTGTTCCTCATCCTGTCACTCCCAGCCCTTTTCAAAGTCCCTCCCCTGCTCTCCTGGAGCCCCTTCAGGTACTGGAAGGTTGCTCTAAGGTCTCCCTGGAGCCTTCTCTTCTCCAGGCTGAACAGCCCCAACTCTCCCAACCTGTCCCTATAGGGGAGGTTCTCCAGCCCTCTGATCATCTTCATGGCCTTGTCTGGATCCACTCCATCAGGTCCAGGTCCTTCATGTGTTGAGGACTCCAGAGATAGACACAGCACTGCAGATGGGGTCTGAGCAGAGCAGAGGGCAGGATCTCCTCTCTCCATCTCTGGTCAAGCTGCTTTGGATGCAGCCCAGGCTGCCCCTGGCCTTCTGTGCTGCCAGTGCCCATTGCTGGCTCCTGTCCAGCTTCTCATCCATTGCTTGAAAGCAATTTTTCCTCAGAAAACAATGACTGGAAAGGTGACAGCTACGTCCTCTCCTCTCCATACCTCCCCAGTACTTCTGAATAGGATGGTCTGTGTTCTAACACTGCCTCTCTCAGGGCTTTGGCAGGGGTTTAGGACTTACCATGTTCTCTGCTTGTGTAGTGCCATCCGAAGTGCATTGCTGCTCTCGTGGCCTCCTCATCGCTGTACAGACATGGGTAATGTGTACTGTTCTTAAAAGAAATGTGTGCACCATCTCCAGTTCTTAATGAGGTTGAAAGGAATCTTCCCCTTGTTTTGGCAGGCATAAGATCTTACTACCAAAGTGCTGGACAAGGCCAGGATGGTGCTTGTCTGATAACTTCAATCCCTTCAGCATCCAGACTAACCCTGGCCATACTGTCTGCTCAGTGTAAGACTCTATGGTCTGTCTGATGTCTCACAGTTGCTTCCCATGGTATAGACCAACCTCTCCTATGAACTGGATACTAGGAAGTGGGACAAGGTTTTCCTGACTAAGAAAATTATAGGTACCGCTCAAGGACCATGGCTTCTGTTTGTTGTCTGTGGTCAGTGGCCAACCTTCACCTTCTTATAGCAAACCTAGGAGGAAGGAAGAAGGGAGCAAAGAAAGATTTCTATATAATGGATGTGGGTAACCATAAACATCTTCATTTTGGTTCGTGAGAAAGAAATACCTTGTCATGTCTGCACTCAATAGCTTGGTAAGATACTCATGAGGCCTTGAGCAGCCTGGGCTGGTGGGAGGTGTCCCTGCCCATGGCCAGGCGTTGGAGCTGCATGATACTTAAGGTCCCTTCCAGCCCAGCCCATTCTGTGAATCTATGAAATAACACACAGGGCCAGTTTGGAAAATGCTTGTGGTCATGCACCATAACAACATAACTACTCATGAATGAGAACTACTTCTGAAAGCCTCCTCATTTACAACTTTCTCAACTTTGGGACCTTTCTGTAGCATTATGGAGAGAAAAAAAAAAAAAGGGGGTGGGGGGTTTGAAACCATTCACTGCTCATTTAAGATTGATTTTTTTTTTTCTTTCCTGTCCCACAGGTACTCTGTGTCTGCATGTTAACCACAATCCTAGGATGTATATTTGGCCTGAAACCCAGCTGTTCAAAAGATGGTAACTGACAGGCCTTGCTTTTAGCAAGACTGCTGAGCAAATCCTTTGGGCTCCTTTGGGTTTTGTGGTGGGTTTGGTTTGGTTGGGGTTTTGTGTGTGGGAGAGGGAATTTGGTGTTGTTTTCTTTGGGTGTTTCTGAGTTGTTCATATTTGTTTTGGCCTTTTTTGGCCATTCTGGGTTTTGGCCTCTCTGGGTTTTGGCCTTTCTGGGTTTTGGCCTCTTTTAGCCTTTTGGGTTGTTGGCTTTTGTTGTTGTTGGTTTGGTTTTGTTTTGTTCGTTGGTTTTTTTCTTTTTGACCAGTTTGAGTTTGGGCCCTTTTTGGGTTTGGGCATTTTTGGCCTCTTTGGGGTTTGGGCATTTTTGGCCTCTTTGGGGTTTGGGCCATTTTTGGCCTTTTTTGGTGTTTGGTCCTTTTTTTTCAGGTTAGGTCTTTTTTTGCCTTTTTGGTTTCTTTTTGGTTTTGTTTATTTGGTGGTTTGTTTTTTGCTGTTGTTTTTTTTTTTTTCCCCTTTTTGGCCTTTCTGTTTTGTTGTTCCTTTTTCCTAAACTAGCTTTGCTACCACCACCCTTTCTTGCTGGAGGCAGAGGACTGGAACTCTGCTGCTTGAAGCAGTTAGAGCTAGAGAGCCCTGAAGATCCTGGGAGCTAAAGCTGTGTTGTGCTCAGCTCTTGTGTGTGGCCATGGGAGAGGCAGACTGAGCCCAGCACTGTCTGCTCTGGCAGCTTCCCTGCATCCCAAGTGTCACTGTGGTGATGTCACAGGGATGGCTTTTCTCAGTTCACTATCCACACACAAAATCCAAATAACCCCCCCCCACCCTAACACCAACGTTTTTTATTTCATGTTGTCCTCAAACCTTTTTTTTTTATTATTATTATTTTTTTCAATTTTTCCAGTCAATTATGAGGGGGGGAAAAAAATAAAAGTTGTGTTTTTATGGTTAGAATTGTAGTCTGAAAATGTTCCTTGTGGAATTTCTCTGGCTGTTTTCTGTCCTGAAAAATATGTGGGTTTTTTTTTTTATACTGGTGAAGTTTCTTCAGGTAGAAGGTTACAAAAGATATTTTAAGAAATGAAGTTTTGCCTTTGGGAACAGCTGTCTAGAATAATTTTGAAGGTGAGCTGTTTAACAAGCAGGCCAACCATGACCTTAAAATGCAATCCAGATTATTAATTCCCCACTATAATCTTTTTTTTTTTTTTTTTTTTTTTAGGGTTTTCCTCACTGTTACAGCTTTGCAATTTTGGCTCTTTACTATCTCATCTTCCTAATGCCATACGCTAAAATTCTTGAGAAAAGGAGCCAAAGATGTTTTTACCTTACTCCCTTCTGTTGAGACCACACCGGGAGTGCTGTGTGCAGCTCTGGTGCCCCCAACACAAAAGGGACACAGACCTGCTGGAGTGGGTCCACAAAGATGATTAGGGGGATGGAGAACCTCTGCTATGGGGACAGGCTGGGAGAGTTGGGGCTGTTCAGCCTGGAGGAGAGAAGGCTCCAGGGAGACCTCAGAGCTGCATTTCAGTATCTGAAGGAGACCTAAAGGAAGCCTGGGGAGGGACTGTTCAGAAGGGCCTGTGGGGATAGGATGAGAGGCAATGGTTTGAGATTTAGGTTGGACATCAGGAGGAAGTTCTGCACAGTGAGGGTGGTGAAATACTGGGACAGGTTGCCCAGAAGTGTGGTCGAGGTCCTGCCCCTGGAGACATTCAAGATCAGCCTGTTCCAGTTGGAGATGTCCCTGCTGACTGCAGGGGGGGTTGGAGAAGATGAGCTTTGAGGGTCCCTTCCAACCCAATGCAGTCTGGGAATCTGTTGATTACAGAGGATAAGACTGATCAACTCCTTAAGTTATGTTAATCCTTCATGCCACCAATAGTACATTTTTATTTCAGGCAACCCCAGACCTTTTTTTTTTTTTTTTTTTGGAAATAAGGCTAAACCAAAAGGAAGCCAGGGAGCAGTGTATTCAAGTTCAGGTCTTCCTGTGTCTGGGGTGAAAAAGTGCTTGCAGCCCAGAAGGCCAAGGGCAGCCTTAGCTGCATCCAAAGCAGCATGGCCAGAGATGGAGAGAGGCGATCCTGCCCCTCTGCTCTGCTCTGGGGAGACCTCACCTGCAGTGCTGTGTCCAGCTCTGGGGCCCTCAACACAGGAAGCACATGGACCTGATGGAGCAGGGACAGAGGAGGGCCATGAAAATGATCATGGGGCTGGAGCTCCTCTGGTATGGGGACAGGCTGAGGGAGCTGGGGGTGTTCAGCCTGGAGAAGAGAAGGCTCCAGGCAGCCTAATAGCAGCCTTCAAGAGGCTACAAGAAGACTGTGAAGGGACTGTTTGCAAAGGCCTGCAGGGACAGGACCAGGGACAACGGCTTCAAACTAGAGCAGAGCAGATTGAGATTGGATGTGAGGAACAAGTTCTTTACCATGAAGGTTGTGGAACACTGCAACAGGTTGCCAGGGAGGTGGTTGGGGTCCCATCCCTGGAGATATTCAAGGTGAGGCTGAACAGGGCTCTGAGCAACCTGATCTAGTTGGGGATGTCCCTGCTGACTGCAGGGGCATGGGACTTGGTGACTTTTGGAGGTCACTTCCAACCCAAACCATTCTGTGATTCTATGTTTCTTGAAAGAGTATTTCAGCCATGGCACAGCCCCATGGACTAGGGCTTCTCCAGTTCCAATGATGTGTTTGAAGACAGTGCCAGCAGGGCATGAGCATGTGGGAGCTGCAAGCCTAGCCACTGCAGTCTAGATTCTAATGTTTAATTATAGTAAGTGGAACGCTGTCAGACCCTAGATAATCAGCACTCTGCCAAAGCATCCAGGGCATCCTTACTGGAAACCTGGTTTCGGATTGCCTCCAGTACAGCTCTTCTGTGTTCTGCATGACTGCACCCCTGTCTTCTGGAGATAGAGAAGGGCAAGGACAGAGTTGGAGCCTTCTGTTTTCACTTGTTTCTGCCAATAAGGAAACACCACATTCCTGCTGAACCAGAAAAGAACTCTTTGTTCAATATGATCAAAAAATATTTTTGTTCAATAAGAGAAAATAAACAGTCAGTTGGATCAGGACTTGCCTTTTCCTTTGGCTGCCACTGCTTTTGCAGCCATCCTGTAAGCTGTGGGCTGCCTAGCTGTGTCCTTCCCCAGGCTGACCTGAGTAATTTCTTTTCCATGTTGGGTGCTCTGGCCTCAGCCACTGACATCTGACACTGTCCTCTGTTACAGTGAAAACCTGCAAGGGGCGTTGCTTTGAAAGGACCTTTGGAAGCTGCCGTTGTGATAGAGACTGTGTCAAGCTGGAAAACTGCTGCTTGGATTACCAGGAAACATGTATCCAGCCAGGTGAGGATGGAGAGGAGCTGAGGGAGGTCCCTGTTGTGGGACCTGGGCCAGCTGTGCCTGTGTGAGCACTGCGGTACTCTGGGGCTGTCACCCCTGGCTGCTCTCGGATGGGCTGCAAGCAAAGGCAGCTGCTGGTGGTTCTGTTGCCAGTGCTCTCCTCCTCTCTGAGCTCCCTCTGTTGCAGCCAGTGGTGATGGTGGTACTGGGAACCCCCGTGGTGCAGCTGCTGCTGTGGACAAGCCCAGCTTGTGTTTCAGCCAGCTGCCTGCAGAGGAGCTGCCATGGCAGCAAGCTGCCTGGCCTGTGGGGAAGGAGGCTGCCTCTGCCCTCTGCTGCTGCCCTCTCCCTAGCAGGAGAGGAACAACTGGAGGTGCCAGCCAGCCCTTTGTTCTGCCAGGGGGTGAGAGAACAGTGCCCTGCATCGTGCCTGGCCTCCAGAGCAGCTGCTGGGCTGTCAGGCCAGCCAGGAACAGAAATGCTTTCTGTAGTTTGGTGTCATCATCCCCTGAAGAGGGGGCAGGATGGAAGTTCTGAAAGCTGCTGGCTTTCCTTACCCAGCTACTCATGCCCTCTGCTTTGGAACTCCCTAGCCTGAGTGTGCAGCAAGGGTCCTGTAGTGGGCCTGGGACAAGGCAGGATGACAAAACAGATTGCACTGGTGGAGACAGTTGCAAAGTGAGAAGCAATTCTCACAATTTAGCAGAAAGCAGAGATGTGAAAAGTGCCATGGAGCCATTTTCCAGGGAGAGCTGCAGGTGGTAACATGAAGGCCAGAGCCTGGCTGCTTCCTCTACTTCAGTTTTGCCCTAATCCTTCATATGCAGCATTCTTTTCAGTTAGCTCTTTATTTTCACTCTCCTTTACATGCATTCCTAACATTTATCAGTGTAGTTTCATCCTGAAGTGAAAAATTCCAGTGCTGACTCAAAACTAACTGATGAAACTGAGCTCAGATTTCTGCTTCAGCTGGCTGGTACTGAGTGGTCCTCTAAATTGCACCAAGATTTTTGCTCATGGAGCAGTTGCATGGGATTTACTCTCCACTTTGCTTCATTGCACCTGGTTTAAGAATTCTTTAAAACCAAACTGCTGTCTGTCTCAGCACCAAGAATGAGATTTCACTCTTTGATGCTGTTTCTTTAAATTGATGAACCTTAACAGTAGTATCCTGTAACTGGAACCATAAGAGATGCTGCTGTCTCTCACAGTAGAGACCTGATGTTGGGGGAGTTACTGAAGTTAAATATTCATGAAAGTGAGATTCACATCCTGAGAATCCAGACTGGGTGCAGAGTGGGTTGAGAGCAGCCCTGAAAAAAGAGGCTTGGGGGTGCTGGGTGCTGAGCAGCTCCCCAGGAGCCAGCAGTGCCCTCATGCAGCCCAGCAGGCAGCTGTGTGCTGGGCTGCAGCCAGAGGAGTGTGGGCAGCAGGGCAGGAGAGGAGATTCTACCCCTTGGCTCTGCTCTGCTGAGACCTCACCTCCAATACTGCCTCCAGATCTGGTGTCCCCAGCATAAAGAAGGACACAGAGCTGCTGGAGTGAGTCCAGAGGAGGCCACAAAGATGCTCCAAGGGCTGGAGCAGCTCTGCTGTGAGGCCAGGCTGAGGGAGCTGGGGGTGTGCAGCCTGGAGAAGTGAAGACTCCAGGGAGATCTTAGAGCTGCCTGCCAGTACCTGAAGGGATCCTGCAGGAAGGCTGCAGAGAGACTTTTCCTGAGGGTGTCTAGAGACAGGCCAAGGGGAAATGGTTTGAAGCTGAGAGAGAGCAGGATTAGACTGGAGCTGAGGAAGAAGTTCTTCAGTCTGAGGGTGGTGAGGCTCTGGACCAGGTTGCCCAGGGAGGTTGAGGATGCCTCCTCCCTGGGGGTGTTCAAGGCCTTCCAACCCAAACCCATTCATGATTCCAATTGCTAGTGCTGAATGAGGATCACTGATTGTCCTCTTCTCAAAATCTCCTCTGAAATTTGGCGTGGGTGACTTTCTCTGAATATTCACTCAGGTGATGAATTCATTTATCTTTATCCTCACTGACTTTGAAGGATCAACTTGTGTTAAGAAAGCGAGATCACCTTGGAATCATGAGATGTGCTGCAAATCAGTGTCATTCAGGAAAACAAAATAAATCTCTACTAAAAGCCCCATGGAAGCTGAAGTCAGCAGATCCTACTGTGAGCTTCTGCCTCTCAAAGAGTGGCAGAGTAATGCCTGTGCCTAAGAGGTGCTGAAAGGGGCTCAGGGCCTGGTGGTGATTTGTGAAACCCAAGTGCAAGTCAAAAGAAGTCACTGCTGCTCAGTGGCTTTTAGGCATTCCAGATTCAAACTCCAGTTTGATTGTTTGGAGATGATTATTTTCCTTCCTGGGAGCTGCTTTGTGGTGTGCATTAAGCACCCCACAGAACTGAGCATATTTCAGGAGGGCTGTGAAGGACTCTTTCTGCTCTGTGACCTTTGTGACTCTGTGGCACGCAGTCCTGCTCAGGTGGCAGTGCACTTGGCTTGCTTAGCCATGGGGGTTGCTGTTTTCCCGGGTGCCAAAGCTTGCAGTGTTGTGCATGTTGGAGTACCTCAGTGTCCTGCTTTTGAGCCACGAGCCACGAGGGCAAATGGGCAAAAAGTATTCTACCCCCAAAGGGGAAATAAAGACACTTGGGTGTTAAATGGAAACGCTACTTACAAAAGTAAATGGAAAATACAAAAGATATAAAGGAAACTACAGACACTGTATGCAGCAAGTCAGAAGCAGCCTCAGCCCTGTTCTCCAGTGGGGCCTTGCAGGCATCACTAGGCCAAAACCATCCCAGACCAGGCCCCAGCCAGGCCAAGGCCTTCAGCCCGGGGTAGGCCCAAAGTTCCCCCCACACTAAGCCTCCTAGGTCACAGCATCCCCCTTCCCCACAGAGCAGAGGCAGGAGCTGCTGTAATGCCCAGAGAGAGCAGGGAGAAAAGGGCAGAGCTGGCTGTGAAAGCAGCTTACATCGGGGAAGGCAGTATTATGGGATGGGATGGCAGTTTGCAATATCCTGTGTCCACCCTCTGTGCACCATCTGCCCCCTCAGCACTCTCTGGTACCCTGGAGGACTTATCTCTGTGGTCCTCAACCTACACCACTCAGGGCTGTTTCTCAGTGAGACACACATTTGAGACAGAATTTAACACTCAGCTTACTAATTCTGCACTTAGCACTGGTATTAACCATTGTGCTCCCCTTCTCTCCTCTCTGTTTCTTAGCCCACATATGGACCTGCAATAAATTCAGGTGTGGAGAGAAGAGGCGACCAGAGTACCACTGCTCCTGTTCAGATGACTGTGTGGAAAACCAGGACTGCTGTGTCAATTACCAGAGTGTTTGCAAAGGTAAATACCCTCAGCAAGTCTCTGCAGTCCTTCCTGTACCCATATATGTATGAAAGGAGCAAGAACATGATACAGCTTTAAAAGCATGCACTAAAATGACTCCCCCCTTGCATTTGTCAGTAAGAATGTGCTGTCTTGTTTTAAGGAGAGGCAAGCTGGGTTGAAGAAGAGTGTGAGGACATTACTGAACCCCAGTGTCCAAAAGGGTGAGCATTCTGCATCTTTGCATAGCTCTGCTCTTTGCTTATGTGCCGTTTTGGAAACTGTTTGCCCTTCTGTGCCTCCCTAGGGCCTGCTTGCCTGCCTTCCCCACAGCAGGAGCGGCTGGCAGACAGGGCACACCTGCTCAGCCTCCTCTGGGGATGCTCACTAGTAGATCAGGTTGCTCTGTCCCAGTAGCACCTACACTTCCCAGTTCTTGCCTGAACCCTGCTGCCTCACAGATTTGTGTGTTCTGGGCAGCTCTGCCTTCTGCCACCCTCACTGTTTGCCTTCTGCCACCCTCACTGTTCTAAATGTGCTCCAGTACTCCCTAAGATTTTTGGGACCCGTCCAGCACTCTCAGGCTTCTAAGGCTGTCTCCCTCCCCTGTCACTTCTAAAGACCCTTCTACTTCCTTGCCCATTCCAGCCCCACAGTTGCAGAATGTGGGCAGATCACTGTGCCAGTGGGACAGCATTCGAACCAGAGGACTGTTTTGATTGAAAGAGACCTTTTAAGATCATCAACTGTTAATCCAGCACTGCTCTCACGTATAAACCGTGACCCTAAGCACCACGTGTACACATTGGATAATCAGTGACACAGAGAGTGAGAGTCCTGCATCCTTGGCTGGGAATGATGAGACTGAGAGCAGCCCTGCAGAGAAGGACTTGGGGGTGCTGGTGGGGGAGAAGCTGGACAGGAGCCAGCAATGGGCACTGGCAGCACAGAAGGCCAAGGGCAGCCTGGGCTGCATCCAAAGCAGTGTGGCCAGAGATGGAGAGAGGAGATCCTGCCCCTCTGCTCTGCTCTGGGGAGACCTCACCTGCAGGGCTGGGGCCAGATATGGGATCCTCAACACAAGAGAGACACAGACCTGATGAAGAGGGTCCAGAGGAGGCCACAAGAATGATCAGATGCTGGAGAACCTCCCCTGTGGGAACAGGCTGAGAGGGCTGGGGTTATTCAGCCTGGAGAAGAGAAGGCTCCAGGGAGACCTTAGAGCAGCCTTCCAGTACCTGAAGGGCTCCAGGAGATCTGGGGAAGGACTTTTGACAAGGGCTGGGAGTGACAGGGTGAGGGACGATGGCTTTGAGCTGGGAGAGGGGAGATTGAGACTGGAGATGAGGAAGAATTTCTTGGCAGTGAGGGTGGGGAGACACTGGAACAGGTTGCCCAAGGAGGCTGTGGATGTCCCCTCCCTGGAGGTGTTCAAGGCCAGGTTGGAAGAGGCCTTGAGGTCTAGCGGGCGGTGTCCCTGCCTGTGGCAGGGGGTTGGAACTGGATGACCTTTAAGGTCCTTCCCAATCCAAACCATTCTATGAATCTATGAATCAGCCCTCAGGCTCAACCAGTACAGCAGAGCTCCCAACCAGGACCAAACCTGCCTTGTTTGTGCTACTTTTGCTGCTAGATATTGACTGCACATTCTGGTTGTGTGTGTAAGTTATTAATGGAAGTGACTTAAACAGTCTTGCTGGAAAAGTTTTGCACTGGAAAATGGTTTGTAGCTATGTTGTGGGGATGAATTCAATTCAGTTATGTTCTTGCCTGAGAAGTATCAAAAAAGTATAATCAGAAGTGTTTTCATTTTGCTTTTGGAATGATGGTGTGTTTGGGATAGTTCCAGTAAAGGAAAACTGGAGTTTTGTTCTCTCTCAGGGCTTTTTTGACTTAAGCTGTTTAAGTTGTGCTGCATTTATTCATTGCAGTTATAAGACTGTAGAAAAAAAAAAAGAAGCAAACATTTTTTTAAATGTTTTTACTCCAATTAAATATTTCTCAAACTGATTCATAGCAAATAACAAACATTGAGACTTCAGAGCCTTCATCAAGAAAGAAATAGAAGCTTCTGTCCAACTTGGAGTCTGAGTCTTCTGTAAGCCACCATGTAGGGCTGTGGTAGTGAGGCAGTTCTGGGAGGTTTTGCCACTAGCTCCTGTTCTGAGGTCAGAGCTGTTCAGGACTATGCTCCAAGGTCATATAATCATTCAGGTAGGGAAAGACCCTTGAGATCATCAAGTCCAACCACTGACCCTACTCTGCAAGGCTCACCCCTAAACCATATCGCCAAGCACCACATCCAAACCATCCTTAAACACATCCAGGGTTGGTGACTCCACCACCTCCCAGGGCAGCACATTCCAATCCCTGACCACTCTTGCTGGGAAAAATGTTTACTAATGTCCAGTCTAACCCTGCCCTGGTGCAGCTTGAGGCTGTTCCCTCTTGTTCTATGGCTAATGCCCTGTGAGAAGAGCCCAGCACCAAGCTCTCCACACCTTTCTTTCAGGGAATTGATTTCCTCAGTGTAAGATCAGGAAGCTGTTCCTCCCAAGGACTGGCTAGAAAAGCAGAAGCCTTGTGCAGCTCTTCAGTCCAAGCTCATGGAGCTGATGGGGTAGGGCAGCTCCTGTTGTTCCCTGCTTTGTAGGGCTTCTTGTTATTCAGAGCCTGCTTCAAGGACATAGAGAGTAATTCTCCTGAAATTGTTTTAGTCCTGGCAAAGGCAGAGATGTTGCAATAAAAGCCAAGGCAGGAAAGGATGATGTGTGGTCAGAATTGAATCAAACAGTGTTGACTGAGGGCTCATCTCAGACTGTTAGCACACAAGCCTCTGCTAAACTACCAGCTCAGTAAACAGTCTCCTGCTTCCTGTGGTGGGGCAGGCAGCAGCACAGGTAACTATAGCTCAGTGCTCTTTGTGAGCCCTCACCCTCCAGCTGGGACTCAGGAGCACAGCATGCTGGCTGCAGTCACCTTGCTGGGGTGGCTGTGCAGTGCTTTCAGCTGGCTTTGCTCTGGTGTAGGGTGGGCAAAAGGCAGTGCAGTGTTCACTGAGAAATCCTCCTGATCGCAGTGAAGCTGAGCCAGGGCTTAACATGGAGTAGACACCTAAGGCTCTCCAGGGTTCTGTTACTCAATAGGATTTCATCTTCCCAGGCTATAAGATTTCAGGGAAGGGCTCTTCCCAGTGTGCTAGACGTGAAATACTACTCTGAGAGTTCAACCCTGCTTAAGCACTTTATCCCAGGGCTTAGCTGGATGGTTTTCCTGGTGTCTCAGTGTCTTCTGCTGTACTTCAAGCTCACTGCTGTTTATTCTGTTGTCACTGAGCTGGAATTGCTGCTGATTCCTTTCCTCTTGTATTTGAGGATTGCTGCTATGCTTCTAGTTGAGGCTTTACTCTGCTCTGCTGAGACCCCACCTCCAATCCTGCCTCCAGTTCTGGTGTCCCCAGCATATGAAGGACATGGACCATTGGAGTGAGTCCAGAGGAGGCCACAGACATGATCCAAGGGCTGGAGCACCTCTACTATGAGGCCAGGCTGAGGGAGCTGGGAGTGTGCAGCCTGGAGAAGACTCCAGGGGGACCTTAGAGCTGCCTTCCAATAGCTGAAGGAATCCTGCAAGAAGGCTGCAGAGGGCCGTTTCATGAGGATGTCTAGCAACAGGCCAAGGGGGAATGGTTTGAAGCTGAGGGAGAGCAGGGTTAGACTGGAACTGAGGAAGAAGTTCTTCAGTCTGAGGGTGGTGAGACTCTGGCACAGGCTACCCAGGGAGGCTGTGGCTGCCTCCTCTCTGGGGGTGTTCAAGGCCAGGCTGGATGAGGCCTTGGGCAACTCAAGTCTAGCTGAGAGGTGTCCCTGCCCATGGCAGGGGTTTGGTGTAGGTGATCTCTGAGGTCCCTCTAACCTGAGCCATTGTGTGACTGATGTGCAGCTTTGTGTGTAACTTCTGTGCTACGTAGTGGAGAAGCTTCGCTTCCTGTGCTGTGTGCAGGCAGCAGTGTAGGTGGGAGACAGGCAGTTTCCTCTAGAGTATATTTAGCTTTCCAAGGGGACTTGCTTTTCTTTTATTTCCCTTTCCTTTCTTCTGTGTTTTTCTTTTGGTTGTGGTCTAACTTGCCTGCAGTGAGGCAGGTCAGCTTGGCAGTGCGCTCTGCAGTTCCGGGCTCTTGACCATGCCCACTGGTGAACCTTGCTGCCTGCATGGTGTCTCCATAGAAGCCAGTTTCTAGGAGGGGATAATCAGCAGTGCATTTCCTTCAGTGTGGAGGCAGGATGTGACTGTGGTCTATGCATTTACCCAAGAGCTGTGAAACACCCTTGTTAGGCAGTTTGCATACAGCCAGCATGAATCACCAGCAGGCCCAAACCTTGGGCCTCCCAGGCTTGCCAGCTCTCAGTGGCATATGGTTGGAGTAGCAAGAGGGACATTGGCTACCAACAGCAAACAGTGATGGAGGCTGCTGCTGTGGTTCAGAGCTGAGCTCAGGTCAGTTTTTCATGGGGGTTTACTCCAGAGGTGGTGCAGTTTGCCATGGTCAGTCTCGCTCTGCTTCTCTGAGCACAGGGGTGGTCACTAACCAGGAGTTTCAGCATGTGCAGAGCAGGAGAGCAGGGCTGGCCATGCTCCCGGGCTGTGGCAATGCTGTGTTTTGCCAGGTTTAATTTGACATGTGCCAGAGGGTCAGTAGCTGGGTTTGCAGACAACCAAAACATGTACTTAGCAGTTGGCTGCCTTGGAAATGCCAAACCAGAAAGGGTTGCGTAAAGTCCCTTTCTAAGGAGTTGCCTTAAATTTGGGTTGGGCTTTTTTTGTTTGGGTTTTTTGGTGTTTTTTTAGATGTAGACTTGTCAGTAAGTAATAGTGCCCAGGCTTTGCCTCAGCTGAGCAGTCTCTGCCTCAAAATTTGTATTTTTATTGCAATAAACTTTGCAGTGAAGATTTGTAGACCTCTGCATTGGAAGGAATACATTTGGGAGGAGAGGTGGAGAAGGCATTGCAAGAGTTACAGAGATCAGAATCTGTGGTGTGAAAAATCCTCATAATAGGTGCAGAGGTGATACATGGAGCTTCCCTGCTCTGTTCTGCCAAACAGCTTGAATCCTGGTCTGAAGGTCATGGAGTTATTGTTCTCAACTAAGTTCCCCTACCAGGATGTTGAAAAGATTGTGTTAAATTTACCATAAAGGGAAGCCAGGCCTCACACAGGCTCCTCACAGCCTGGAAGCAGCTTTGGGCCACTCCACTGGGGCAGGAGAGGCTGCTTGTGGTTATCTGGCAGTGGGAGGCTTTAAATACTGTGAAATGGAACTGAAGACTGCCAAGGTTTGCCTGATCCTAAAGGTTGAGGTTAGTGCCAGGAAGCAACAGCTGCAGTAAGAGCTGTGGGCAGTGGAGAGAGACTGTGGCTGCCAACACATCTGGGTGCCTCTGGTTACTGACCTGGATCAACAACAGCCCCATGGAAGCTCAAGGCTAGGGGCAGAGTGGCTGGAAAGTGCCCAGCAGATAAAGGCCCTGGGGGTGCTGGTGGAGAGCAGCTGAAGGTGAGGCAGCAGTGCCCAGGTGGGCAAGAAGGGCACCAGCAGCCTGGCCTGGGTCAGCAATGGTGTGGGCAGCAGGAGCAGGGCAGGGATTGTGCCCCTGGACAGGGCACTGGGGAGCCACACTTAAAGTCCTGGGCTCTGTTTTGGGACCCTCACTCCAAGACGGGTTGGAGCAGGTCCAGGGAAGGGCAACAAAGCTGGAGAAGGGTCTGGAGAATAGGGCTGGGGAGGAATAGGGCTGGAGATGAGGAGGCTGAGGGGAGGCCTCACTGCTCTCTACAGCTCCCTGAAAGGAGGTTGGAGCCAGGTGGAGGTTGGGCTCTGCTCCCTAGTCTCAGGTGATAGGAGGAGAGGAAATGGCCTGAGACTGTGTCATTGGAGGGTTACGTTGGAGATGAGGAAAAATTCTTTGCTACAAGAGTGGTCAGGGATTGGAAGAGGCTGCCCAGGGAGGTGGTGGAGTCTCCATCCCTGGAGGTGTTGCAGCAAGGTGTGGCCATGGCCCTTGTGGCCATGGTTTGGTGGCCATGGTGGGGTTGGGTTGCTGGTTGGACTGGATGACCTTGGAGGGCTTTTCCAACTGAAACAAGGCTGTGACTCTATGATCTTGCAAATGCATCTTAATGTTCTGCCTGGGGTCTAAGGTAGGTTATGTCATGCTTCTGACTGTTGTCCAGCTTGCCCATCCCAAAATCATTGCAATCACCATGTTTGGGTGGCTTGGGTGCAGTCAGTTTGTTTGACTGAAGGTGATTGTTTCACTGTTTGGCTGTTTTTGTGTGACACCTGGCTAAGGAAACTCAACATTTTATGAACAGTGTTTCTTTCCAGTCCTCACTCTTTTATTTTGGGAAACTGGAGTGAAACAAAGTTTTGAAAAAGAAATATTTTCACTTTACACTTCATAAATATGAAAAGGGAAAAGGAGCTTGCAGTTGGCATGTGGAATCAATTCAGTTCCCTTCTGTGGATCTGCACTTTCAGGGGCTGCTGCTGCTGCACTGCAGTCATTTCACTGGTTTCTTTTCAGTCTGCTATGTCCTCATATCTATAGATCAAACACAGGATAGTTTTTTCTTTCAAGGAGGACACTACTGATGACTGTTCCTGTCTGTGATGCAATATTAAGTTTGAAAGAAACTGTTCAGCAGGACTGAAGCTGGGAGCAATTGGCCAGCAGATGGAGAGAGGGGATTCTGCCCCTCTGCTCTGCTCTGCTGAGACCTCACCTGCAGTGATGTGTCCAGCTCCAGAGCCCTGAACACGGGAGAGACATGACCAGAGGACTGCAAAGATGATCAGGGGACTGGAACACCTCTGATGTGAGGACAAGCTGAGAGAGTTGGGGAGAAGAGAAGGCTCCAGGGAGACCTTAGAGCTGGATTTCAATATCTGAGGGAGCTCCAGGAGAACTGGGGAGGGACTGTTCAGAAGTGCCTGTGGGGATAGGATGAGAGGCAATGGTTTGAAACTGGAGCAGGGAAGATTTGGGTTGGACATCAGGAGGAAGTTCTGCACAGTGAGGCTGGTGAGACACTGGAACAGGCTGCCCAGGGAGGTGGTTGAGGTCCCATCCCTGGAGACATTCAAGATCAGACTGGATATGTCCTGAGCAACCTAGTTGGAGATGTCTCTGCTGACTTCAGGGGGCTGGACCTTTGAGGAGCCTTTCCAACCCCCTGCATTCTCTGATTCTGTGTCAAGTTCCAGGCAGAAACTGTAACAATGTCACAGGGGGAGGTGTTTTAGTTCAGAGCTTGGTTCTCCTTGGGTAAATCCTTACAAGATGGAAGAAGAGGTGGATGGAAGAAGAGGTGGGTGCTGGATTGATTTAACAGATCCTGTCCATTGGGCTTCCTTAGTTTTGTGCAGTGCATCTGTAAAAAGATAGAATCCTTTCTTCAGCTAGGCTGCCGGTGGTTCAGGAGTGACCAAGCAAAGCCATGGCCTTAGCTCCCACTTGGAGGTGAAAGGGGCTTGCAGGGGCTGAGCCTTGCTCCAGTGAGGCTGCTCTCAGCACAAGGAGTACCAAACCCACCCATGGCTTCCAGGAGCCTCTGGCCTTATTTATGTCACAGGTGTTTGTGCCTTTGCCACAGTTTCCCTGAGCCTGCCCTCCTGCAGCCCTCAGCCTACCAGCTCTGCTCACCTCTGTGCCAGCCTGGGCACCTTCCTGCTTGGGAAGATTTTCTTCCTTGGCCTGCTCTGGTATTCCATAATGAGTGTCACTGTGACTTGGGGGAAACTTTCTTGTAATAAGTGCTAGGAAATTATTTCTCAGAGTCTGTCTTTTAATACTGCAATTTCTGTTTGTTCAGATTCACCAAGTCTCCAGTGTTGCTGTTTTCATTGGATGGCTTCAGAGCAGAGTATTTGCAGACTTGGGGTGGACTTCTACCTGTCATTAGCAAACTACGTGAGTAGTGCCACTGGCCAAGCACCTGAAACCCCAGGGAGGCAGCCATGCTTCCTCCTCCCAGGCCTCACTCTTCCTCCATGCAGATGGAAGTTGTTGCCCTATACAACAACAGTGCACAGAGAGGTGTGGGAGTGTGGGAAGAGCAAAGGAAGGATGGGCATGAGGAAAGGCTCTCTGTGCTTGCAGTGAGCCCATGCTTTATTAGGGTGTCAGGTAGTGATGGGGCTAGGGGGGATGGAGCAAAGCAAGAAATGGGTAGATTCAAATTGGATGTCAGGAAGAAGTTCTTCACCATGAGGGTGGTGAGACACTGGCACAGGTTGCCCAAGGAAGTGGTGGAAGCCTCATCCCTGGAGGTGTTTAAGGCCAGGCTGGATGTGGCTCTGAGCAGCCTGATCTAGTGTGAGGTGTCCCTGGCCATGGCAGGGGGGTTGGAGCTGGATGAGCCTTGAGGTCCCTTCCAACCCTGACAGTTCTGTGATTGTATTCTTAAGCAGCCTTTTCTGCAGTTAGGAGAGGGCTGCTTTGTGCTATCAGCTTCCTTTAGCTCTTCAAAACAGACTCAGTTTTTGCTCTTAGGGGCACATTGCCTCATCTTTAGGTGGATGGCTTTGAAAATGGAAAACAAGGTAGGAAAGCAGTTGGTTATATTTGCAAAAGAAGCTGGAGAAGGAAATACTAAGGACCAGAAGATCTGGAAAGGCTGCTAAAAATGTGCTGAGTCTGAAAAGAATGCTTCATGTAAATAGAAATTAGAGCCTCAGAAGTACCTATTTTTTCCCTAACTTCTGTAGTGTCTTTCTTAACTTTGTAGTCTCTAAGTAACTTCAGATAATTTTCCTGTCTCTCTTCTGGCTGTGGTGTGTAAGGAGCTGATGGCATTTTTTGTTGGAAATTGATGTCAATCTTCTTGTCAGTCAGAAATTACTGCCTGGGGATGGCTGGTTTCAGTTAAACTAAAAATAAATCAGTAAAAATCCTTCTTCTTGTCCAGTGGTTGTTACCACTTCATCTGTCCCAGAGGGTAACAATTCACAGATGTAGCTGAGGCTTTAGCTTTTTTTTTTTTTTAGAGACATTTGGAATGATTTCATTAAACACAGTTACAAAAGGTCCAACTGAAGGAGACTTGCTGGGCATGAGGAGAGGTTGGCTGCTGCAAATGGTTATAGCTCTGCCTCAGAGACAGGACTTCTGTCGGACTTCCAGGCTGCCACATCCCCAGGGAGGCTGTGGATCTACCCTCCCTGGAGGTGTTCAAGGCCAGGCTGGATGAGGCCTTGAGCAAGCTGTGCTGGTGGGAGGTGTCCCTGCCCATGGCAGGGGGTTGGAACTGGATGATCTTGAAGGTCCCTTCCAACCCAAACCCTTCTCTGAATGACTGAATGGAAAGTTTCTGCATTCTTTGGTCTGGACAGGCTGCAGTGCAACCCCTCTCATTGACTCTGTAATGAACTCGTGTTCTCTTTCCACTGAGCCCAGGCTAAGCTGGGAGCAGTAAGAAATACCAGGATCTTAGTATCTTCATCAAGGCACTTCACTTCTCCAGGGCCAAGTAGCTTTTGATGGTCAAAACTTAAAATTGGAAAGCATTCTAACCCCAGAACATCTAACGAGACATGGTTGAGATACATCAAAATAAGGACCACTCTGGGGAAAAATATGATTTCTGCATGACTCTGGAGCATTGTTTGGGGATCTGATAGAAGACTGTTATAAGACTGTGGTGACAGGATGAGGGACAATGGCTTTGAGCTGGGAGAGGGGAGATTGAGACTGGAGATGAGGAAGACATTCTGGAGAGTGAGGGTGGTGAGACACTGGCACAGGTTGCCCAGGGAGGCTGTGGATGTCCCCTCCCTGGGGGTGTTCAAGGCCAGGCTGGAGGCAGCCTTGAGCAAGCTGTGCTGGTGGGAGGTGTCCCTGCCCATGGCAGGGGGTTGGACCTGGATGATCTTGATGGTCCCTTCCAACCCAACCCATTCTGTGATTCTATGGTGCTAAGTACTACAGCTTCTTCAGCTTTTTCTTGTTAGAAACCTATGCTCTCTATGTTTTTTTGGTGGTTTTTTTTTCATCATAGGAAAACGGCAGGGGAAAAGCTCAGATCAGGCAAATTTTTTTCAGTAAGAGAAAAACAGTCTTGTGAATGAAAATTGGTGGCACTGAGATTTGTAACATAGATTTGTAGAGGGACTTTTCATGAGGGTGTCTAGAGACAGGACAAGGGGGAAAGGTTTGAAGCTGAGAGGGGTTGGACTGGAGCTTAGGAAGAAGTTCTTCAATCTGAGGGAAGTCAGACTCTGGAATAGGCTGCCCAGGACAGTTGTGGATGCCTCGTCCCTGGATCATGATCAAGACCAGCCAATACTAGTTGAGAGATGTCCTTCCCCATGTTAGGGGGTTTGGAGTAGATGAGCTCTGAGGTCCCTTTCAACCTGAGCCATTCTGTGCATATAATTAGTCAGCTTCTAATTGAATGTGGGGAGGAACATGGAAGGTTAAGTCCAGAATGTTGAAGAATGCAAACCATCTGGAAAGAGTTTGGGGCTGGTTTTCCTTTGTATGGGTTTGTTTTGCTGTTGGTATTTATTTTATTAGGTATATGTCTTCATAAGAGAAACTTGCAAGGGGGTTGATTTCTGTCCTTTTGCTGATTTTTCTTCCTTCCTCCCTCTAGAGAAATGTGGGACATACACCTCCAGCTTGAGACCAGTGTACCCTTCAAAGACCTTCCCCAATCATTACTCCATTGTCACAGTAAGAGTTCTTGTCTATGATGTTTCTCCTTCTGAAGAGCCTGTTCACGCTCAGGGTGTCTCCAAAGGAATATATCTTTGATGGATTATTGCAGCTGAAATTCCCCCCCCTCCCCACTGACAATAACCAGGCTAGCCCAGTCTGGAAGCAAATGAAGGCTGTATTTACAAAGCAGAGTCTAAAATCTACAATGAAATGCAATGAATATGTACAAATATACAAAATTCACAACATTCACAAATATATACAATCAACAGAAAAGCACAATCGATCTCCCTTTGCTTCCCCACAAGGGGACCCTCCCAAAGGGGCCTCTCTCTCTCCCAGGAGCTTCCCCCCAGACCCCCTTGGACAGAGAAGCAGAGTTAGTTAAGCAGAAAGTTGTTAACTTAGCTGCCAAGGTCAGTGTGTTATCTTCAGCCAGAAGAGAAGAAGAAACAGCAGCCAGACAGCCCAGCAACTGCCCCCACTGCCGAACACAGAATGTGCAGAGTGCCTACTTTGTTTTGGGTAATAGTTCTTAAACATTTCTATCTATCCAATGGAAGTGTTTAGAACAATCTGTTATTTTGCTTTCTTACACCCAATAGTGACTTATTTACATTCTTTCACTTTCTCTGTTCTGAACTTTGCAAGGAAAAATTAAAAAGACAGTTTCAAACCATCACACAACCCTAGGGTTTGCCTGCAGACCATGAAAATGTGCACCCTGCACTTTTCATCGGATGCAGCTGAACAGGTACTGTGTAATGCAGCAGCCATTTGATCAGATCTCATCTGGATCTGATCTGCTCTGATCCAATCCTTCCCAGAGGAGCAGCTATACCTTCAGAGGTGGAAGGTCATGCTGCTTTCCAGCTCCTCCTGTGTGTAAATATTTCCACTGAACTGCAGATTGCCCTGGAAGCTGAGAGCAGCAGACTGCTCTCAACTGCCAGCCTTGGTCTGCTTCTTTAAGGCAGCTTGGCATGAGACATCCAAGAGTACTGAAGGAAGGATTTGAGCCTAACACTGATGCTGACCCTGTGATGGACTGCACCCAAACCTGAAAGGCAATGTCACAAAACTCTTCTGGTAAATTTATCACCTCCTGAGTAGAGGAGGAAGAATAAAAACAGGTTTTTAGCACCACATGCAAGGTTAGAACCCAGCAGATCCTTCTTGCATTCGTTGTGTTAGAACTGGAATTCAATCAGATACTGGAGGACCTGCAGCTGCTTCTCTTCCCAGGTGGTCAGGCCTGTGTCCTGGTCTGTGAGCAGCACAGGTGGCAGTGATGTGATCAGTGGTGTCATCCTCCCAGAGAGCCTGGACTAAGTGCATTAGTCATGCCCTGCAGCTGTGGGAGAGTGTCCCTAAACACAGCACAGGGCTTTCCCTGCTCATGACAAGCAGCAGGCCCTAGTGTTTATCAGGGTCCTGCTGGTGTTACCTCCTTTAAGGTAGAAAGGAGCTCAGTGCTTGCAGGCAGAGCACTGAGCTTGTTAAAATCACCTATCCTATGCCTCTGACCACAGCTTTCACTATTTGGGTCATGGTTATCCCCAGCTGGAGCTCTCTGCTCCTGCTGTGCACCTCTCCCCAGGTACAATGGAGGTCCAGCACTGGTCCATGGCCACTGGTACTAAAGATGCAGCAGATGAGCTGAGAGGCTGCTTCTCAGTGGGATCCCAGGGCAGGTTGCTTGCCTGTGTGTTTTAACTGCTTCTCACTGAACAGCAATTATGAATTGGAAGGTAGAGCTTGGTAGCAGTGGTAGGCTGAAAGAGTTGGGGTGCTCAGCCTGGAGAAGAGAAGGCTGTGGGGAGAACTTAGAGCTGCATTTCAGTACCTACAGGGGACCTCTAGGAAGGCTGGGGAGGGACTGTTCAGAAGGGTCTGCGGGGATAGGACAAGGGGCAATGGTTTGAAACTGGAGCAGGGCAGATTTAGGTTGGATGTCAGGAGGAAGCTCTGCACAGTGAGGTTGGTGAGACACTGGAACAGGCTGCCCAGGAATGTGGTGGAGGCTCCATCCCTGGAGACATTCAAGGTCAGACTTGATGGGGTGCTGAGCAACCTGCTCTAGTTGGAGCTGTCCCTGCTGCCTGCAGGGGGTTGGACAAGATGACCTTTGAGGATCCCTTCCAACTCTATGCAAACTGTGAATCTGTGATGCTGTTAAATTTGGATCTGGAGCTGCTGGAGGGTAGAAGGCACACAGAGATTATTCAGTGCACGTTTGTCTAGTGGCCTTCTGTTTGTGTAGCCAGAAGGTTCTTCCTCTGTACCATTGCTACAAGGTGTGCTTTCAATTCCAGGGGCTGTATCCTGAATCTCATGGTATCATTGATAACAAGATGTATGACCCCAAGAGGAATGCATCTTTCACCCTTAGAAGCGAAGAGAAGTTCAACCCACAGTGGTACCAAGGGCAGCCTGTAAGTATGGGTGCAGTGCTGGGAGTCTGAAGCAGCCTGCTCTTACCTAATAGCTCTTGCATGTGTGGGGATGTTGAAAGAGTACAGAGGGTACCCCTGAGCCAGCCAAGAAGCATTACTCAGCCTGATGAGGAAGTCCCAAAGGAGAGCTGCAAACAAACAAACCAAGTGCAGGTCTTGTTGCACTTACTGACATATTCCCTAAGGAGGAAACCAGCTTAAAATAAGTAATAGGGATAACAGCTGGTGTCCCACTGCTGAGGTGAAGTGGGGTTGCAGTTAACTTCTCTGAGGAAACTGCCAGGCCAGTTGGTGTTAGAACTGAGCAGCAGGAGAGGTTTACTCCCTGTCTCAGGTCCTGCTAGGGCTGAAGAGGCAGTCTGGGGGAGGCAATGTCTTGGTGCCATCGTTCAGCAGACAGGAGGCAGCCATCAAAATGGAGTGGCAGGGGAAGCTTGGGTGGCTACCAACCTGCAGAGTGAAAAGGGGACAGATGTGACTGTGGAGTCCTGTGGGAGGTTCCTGGGGTTTGTTTTGTGTTCTGCTGGGATCACAGCATCAGTGGGTAAGGGGAGAGCAGCTGATGTCACCTTCCTGGGCTTGTGTAAAGCAGCTGGTTCTGTCCTGCATGGCACCCTAGCGTCTGAACTGGAAGGACACAGACCTGAGGAGTGGTGTACTTGTGGATAAGGCTGAAGGCTGCACTCAGAGTTGTGGTCAGCAGCTCAATGTGACAGGTGACATCCCTCAGGGGTGGGTACTGGACCAGTGCTGTTTAACATCTCTGTGGGTGACATGGGCAGTGGGATGGAGGAACCCTCAGCAGGTCTGCAGGTAATGCCAAGCTGAGTGGTGTGGTTGACAAGCTGGAGGGAAAGGATCCATCCACAGCGACCTGGATTGCCCTGACCCAGCTGCAAGACCTTGCATTTGGCCTTGAACATCATGAGGTTGGCTTGAGCCCAGCTTTGCAGCCTGTCCAGGTCCCTGTCATGTGTTGGAGAGGTTGTCCCAAGCCAGCATAATGAAATTCAACAAGGCCAAGTGCAAGGTTCTGCAGTTGGGTCAGGGCAATCGCAGGCACAGATCCAGGCCGTGTGAAAGTGGCTTTGGAGCAGCCCTGAAGAGAAGGTGTTGGGGTTGCTGCTTGATGAGGTGCTTGATATGAGCCAGCAATGGTTGCTGGCAACCCAGCAGGCAGCTGTGTGCTGAGCTCCATCCAAAGCAGAGAGAGCAGCAGCACAGGGAAGGGATTCTGCCCCTCTGCTCTGCTCTGCTCAGACCCCACCTATAGTACTTCATCAAGTTTTGGGCCCCCAGCAGAAGAAGGACCTGGAGCTGTTGGAGAAGGTCCAAAGGAGGCCATGAAGATGATCAGAGGGCTGGAGACAGGCTGAGAGCTGTACAGCCTAGAGAAGAGAAGACTCCAGGGAGACCTTGAAGCAGCCTTCCAGTACCTGAAGGGGCTCCAGGAGAGCTGGGGAGGGCCTTTGGACAAAGGCTGGGAGTGCCAGGATGAGGGACAATGGCTTTGAGCTGGAGAAAAATGGGTTTAGATTAGACATAGGAAGAAATTCTTCCTCCTGAGGGTGGTGAGACACTGGAACAGATTCCCTAGAGAGGTTGTGCATACCTCATCCCTCAAAGTGCTTAAGACCAGGTTGGATGAGGCCTTGAGCTACCTGGGCTGGTGGGAGGTGTCCCTGCCCATGGCAGGGGGTTCGAACTGGGTGATCCTGAAGGTCCCTTCCAACCCAACCCATTCTGTGATTCTATCAGTGTCCAAAGGGCAGCAGTCAACACTTGCAGTGTTTGTTGTTGCAGGAGGGTGCAGAGCTGTGTGGGTGGAGGTGTGTCTGGCAGCTCCCAGGGAGCTGCACTGCTGAGGGTGCTGGTTCTCCCCTGCAGATCTGGCTCACTGCTATGTACCAGGGGCTGAAGGCAGCCACCTTCTTCTGGCCAGGCTCGGACGTCGCCGTCAACGGGAGCTTCCCCAGCCTGTATGAGATCTACAATGGGTATGTCAGAGCCTGTGCCCTGGGGGTGTTCCACTGCTGCAGGCAGTAGTGGTGCTTAGGGACATGGCTTAGTGCTGGCCTTGCAGCACTGGGTCGAAGGTTGGACTGGATGAGCTTGGGGGTCTGTTCCCACCCAAGATACTCTGTGGTTTTGTGAATGCAGAATTATTTTTCCTTCGTGCTCTCCTAAACAGCTTGACACAGCATGAAGAGGCAGGATCCAATTCACTCTGTTGCAGTAGAATGTAGATTCTTTATGCAGTCATTTTGTCATCCCTCAACAAACATCCTGGGGTGGATTAGAAGGGCTGTGGTCAGTAGGTCAAGAGAGCTTCTCCTGCCCCTCTGCTCTGCCCTGCTGAGGCCACATCTGCAATATTGTGTCCAGTTCTGGGCCCCTCAGGTCAAGAAGGATCTCAGGGAACATCTTGAGAGAGTCCATCCCAGAGCCACAGAGCTGCTGCAGGCAGTGGAACATCTCCTGTGAGGCCAGGCTGAGGGAGCTGGGGCTTGGAGCTTGGAGCAGAGGAACCTGAGGGCTGCCCTCATTGCTGAGGATAAAGATGTGCAGGGAGGATGGAGCCAGGAAAGATGTGGATGGATCAGCTCTGAGAGCAGCTGGCTTTGAAGCTTCAGTGCTTGCCTGGGTTTCTTGATAAAAGTCCTCTGTAGGTGTGTTCAGGGTCATCCAACCCACACCTCATAGAGTGACTGCCTCAGGTCTTGGCATGACTCTGCCTATGGGAACTGCACTTTTCCTGTGGGCTGTGGTAAAGGCTTCCAATCGGAAATGATTTCAATGGCAACTTTTAAAATGCACCCTGTTAAGGCAGTTGTATTTCAGCCAGGGCTGGCTCTTCACTGCTGTTGTGTTCTGCATGATGAACATTTTGCAGAAATTTGTTCTCTTACTTAATCATCTCAGGTCAGGCTTTTCCTTTCTGTCTCCCTAGGGTTACTTTACCTCCCCACAGCTTTCACACAGTATGGCAAATCTCATTCCTGACTTACTGCCTATGATTTTTTGTCTCTAGGAACTTCTACCTTGTTACCTGAACCTGTGTTCATTAGCAGAGTTGGTGGCTTTGTGGGTGCCTCACACTGCTACAGACCAACATGCTTGCTGTTGGGCTGCTCCATTAACTCATCTGCTTGGTGACATTTTGCTATGAATACAGCAGAACTTGTAATCTGTTTAAAAATTTAAAAGAACCACAACAAAAAACCCCAGACAAAACCAACCAACCAACCAAAAGAACCCAACAACCACCAACCAACCAACCAAAAGAACCCAACAACCACCATCCAACCAACCAACTACACCCCAGCAAACAACAAAACAACCAGCCAAACAGAAAACCAAACTAACAAAGCCCGTAGGGAAAAACAAAACCCAAATGAAAAACCCAACCACCACAAAAAGCCCAAGCCACAAACACTTCCTGTGCCCCAGAACAACAAAACACAAGACAGTAAGAGCAACAAACCCCCCCCCAAATCCAAGCAACCAAAACCCAAACCCCCTAACAAAAAGCCCAATCCTCACCAATGCAAAAAACCAAAACCACAAGCATATCCCAAAGAACCTCTGACACCCAAAACAACAATAAAATTAAACCAACAAGAACAAAAAAGCCCAAACAAGCCCTGAAACCAACCAACCAAACAGGACAAAACAACAACCAAACCAACCCAACCCCATACTAAACCAACCCAACCAACCAACCCAACCCAACCCAATACTAAACCAACCCAACCAACCAACCCAACCCAACCCCATACTAAACCAACCCAACCAACCAACCCAACCCAACCCAATACTAAACCAACCCAACCAACCAAACCAAACCAACCCCATACTAAACCAACCCAACCAACCAAACCAACCGAATCCAATACTAAACCAACCCAACCAACCAAACCAAACCAACCCAATACTGAACCAACTCAACCAACTAAACCAACCCAACCCAATACTAAACCAACCCAGCCAACCAAACCAACCCAACCCAACCAACCAAACCAACCCAATACTAAACCAACCCAATCAACCAATTCAACCCCATACTAAACCAACCCAACGAACCAAACCAACCCAACCCCATACTAAACCAACCCAGCCAACCAAACCCAACGAACTCAACCCAATACTAAACCAACCCAACCAAACTAACCAAACCAACCAAACCAACCCAGCCAAACCAACCCAATCCAATACTAAACCAACCAAACCAACCCAATACTAAACCAACCCAACCAACCAGACCAAACCAACCCAATACTAAACCAACCCAACCAACCAAACCAACCCAACCCCATACTAAACCAACCCAACCCCATACTAAACCAACCCAACCAACCAAACCAAGCCAACCCAATACTAAACCAACCCAACCAACCAAACCAAACCAGCCCCATACTAAACCAACCCAACCCAATACTAAATCAACCCAACCAACCAAACCAAACCAACCCAATAATAAGCCAACCAAACCAACCCAATCCAATACTAAACCAACCCAACCAACCAAACCAACCCAATTCAATACTAAACCAACCCAACCAACTAAACCAACCCAACCCCATACTAAACCAACCCAACCAACCAAGCCAACCCAACCCCATACTAAACCAACCCAACCCACCAAGCCAACCCAACCCAATACTAAACCAACCAAACCAACCCAACCCATTACTAAACCACCCCAACCAACCAAACCAAACCAACCCAATACTAAACCAACCCAGCCAACCAAACCAAACCAAACCAACCAACTAAACCAACCCAACCCAATACTAAACCATCCCAACCAACCTAACCCAACCCAATACTAAACCAACCCAACCAACCAAACCAAACCAACCCAATGTTAAACCAACCTGTACTGAATAAACTAGTCAAAAATGTCTTTTAAAATTTTATTGGGAATAAGCAAACAAAGAAAGCAGCACACTGGGCTGAGAAAAAGGCACTAAAATACAGCAAAAGCAATAGTTTTTCTTTCCTTCTTATATAGCTATCTCATTTACATAAACAAGCTCATGTTAAATACAAGGCAGGGATATGACAATGAGATATATGAGAATGTTCTGAAGTGCTTGGGAGAAAGAAAAAAAAACAGGATCAGAGAGTAAAACAATCTTTCTCACAGAACGCTGGAAACCTCCTACATTCTTATCTGACACACACATTCCAAGGCAGAGCCAGGCAAGGCCACCTTTATCTATGCTCTGTCTAGTAAGAGGTCAAATCGAGCCCCTTAGAACAGCTTTTACGATCTTCCGAAAGAAATTCACTAAAGGTAACCCTTCACTTGACACAAATCACATATTCCTCCATGAGTATTGTAAAAATATTCACAACCAACCCAACCAACCAAACCAAACCAGCCCCATACTACACCAACCCAGCCAAGCAAACCAAACCAACCCAATACTAAACCAACCCAACTCCAAACCAAACCAACTGAAGTTCAGACCAACCAAACCAAAACAACCCATCACCAAACCAACCAAACAAACTGAAACAACCTAACATCAAACCAATCAAGCAAAACAAAGCAGTGAAAAGACCCCAGACACCCCCAACCCCAACAGGACTGCAAACCTGCCTGTGATTTTGTACCCTGCAGCTGTGTGTAAGGAACAGGAGCACTACTGGGCTCTGTTTTGATGCCATTGCAACCAGTGTGGACAGCATTTAGTGAAGCTTTACATCAGGCCATGAAACTGTAGGGCCAGAAGCAGTCAGCAGAGCTGAACTTTACTCCTGCTCTACAGCCCCTCAGGGCATGCAGCTGAATTCCATGTTCCCTGCTAAGGCACAGTGATTTTGTACTAGGGCACTAGCTGAGAGGTGTCCCTGCCCATGGACTAGAGGAGCTCTGTGATGCCTTCCAACCTGAGCCACTCTGATTGTTCAGCTGTTGGAAGACATTGTTTTCATAGACTGATAGAACCGTTCAGGGTAGGAATGCAGCTGAAATGAGCTGGCCCAGTGTTGGCTGATCTTGTCTTGTTCTGCTACAGCTCCATCCCCTTTGAAGAAAGAGTGGTGACAGTGCTGCGCTGGCTGCAGCTGCCTGAAGATGAAAGGTAGGAGCACAACTGCAGGTGTAAGCTGCTCTTGGAGTGGTGTTGCAACTAATTCCTTTGTGCCTGTGAGTTCTATTGTGGGCAACACCTTAGCCATTACTGTAACAAGGGGCAGATATTATTGGGTGCCAGCATAGTTCTGTGACTTCAGTAACTGTTATGGGGTTGGGTTGTGTTGTTCTTTGACGTGTCCTTCCTCCAACATTTGATAGCCACTGTTGAAATATGATCTCTTGAAACTCTCTCTCCCTGTATGTAAAATGTGACATTTTTGGTACTGTTTGATGTAGACCACACTTTTACACTCTGTATTTAGAAGAACCAGACTCCTCAGGCCATCGCTTTGGACCAGTAAGCAGCGGAGTAAGTAGCTTGTGGGGTTTTGTAGGTTCTTGACTTTTAATGTATTCTTTAATGTGAAGCTTTGCTCTGACCCTAAGCTTCTCTAATCCCTGTTAATTTAACCAAGCCCATGCTCACTGTGCTTATTAAGAAAGAAATTTGTGAACAGACAGCCCATCCCCAGCTAACATTGACACAAAGCTTGTTTAGCAACTCTTCATTTTTATTTGCTTTATTTCAATAACTTTTAAAGGGCTGAAGACTATTTGGGTATGAAGTCTATTTGGGTATTTTGAGACACTGGCACAGGTTGCCCAGGGAGGTGGTGGAAGCCTCATCCCTGGAGGTATTTGCAGCCAGGCTGGAGGTGGCTGTGAGCAACCTGCTGTAGTGTGAGGTGTCCCTGCCCATGGCTGGGGGCTGGAACTGGATGAGCCTTGAGGTCCCTTCCAACCCTGATAAATCTATGATTCTATGAAGTCTGATTAGGTGTGAAGCCTGTTTGGGGATGAAGTCTCTTTGGGGATGAAGTCTCATTGGGTATGTCTTCTATGTGGTTTTTGTCTAATCCTACTAATTCTTTATGTTGGTTGTGGTGGGGGAGGGCAACAAAACCCCAAAACCACACAGAGGGGACAGAAAGTTGTGTTTTATAGAAAGAGCAAGAGCAGAGATTTTTCCAGCAGTGGGCCAAGTATTCAGGTTGTAATTGTCCTTCATTTCCCTCCAGTCTCTGTGCACAGCTTAGGTTCTTACCAACCTGTAGTTAAGTTCTGTGCCTCCTTGGAGGGGATGTTCCCTTGTTTGTACAGCTAACAAGGCTTTGGGGCTCCTGCTGTTCTCCAAAGCACCGAATAGCTTTGCCAACCAAACCAAAGTGAAAAATGCAGATTGGAAAGCTCTTGGGAATTCAGGAACTTTGTACAATTCACTCACTTGGAGAAAGTTAGGGCATCTTAACTAAGTGTCTTACCTTGGTGACAACAGTGAAAAGCTCTTGCACTTTCTCTTGCTGTGTGAGCAGTTACTGTTGCTGTAAGGAGCTGCAATGTGAATGTGCAGCAGGTTGCTAGTTGGAGCTGCAGTGTAGGTACCCTGATTGCATGGATGTCCCTTTGGTGCCTGAGTGGGCAGAGGATGTCAGGAATGCTTTGCAGAGAAAGACCCTAGAGCTGTGTAGTCTTTCCAGGGGCAGCTCTTGGTTGTTCACACTAAGCAGGACATCCTGCACAAGTGTCTCAATGAGGCAACAACTCCAGAGACCAGTTCAGGTTGGGGGCTGAGCTGTGGCAGAACAGCTCTGGAAAAAAGGACCTTGGAATCCTGGTGGCCAACAGGATGGCCATGAGCCAGCAATGTGCCCTGACGGCCAAGAAGGCCAAGGGCATTATGGCTGGATTAGAAGGGCTGTGGTGAGTAGGTCAGAGAGGTTCCCCTCCCCCTCTACTCTGCCCTGCTGAGGCCACATCTGGAATATGGTGTCCAGTTCTGGGACCCTCAGTTCAGAAAGGACCTCAGGGAACTGTTTGAGAGAGTCCACCCCAGAGGCACAGAGCTGCTGCAGGCAGTGGAACATCTCCTGTGAGGCCAGGCTGAGGGAGCTCTGGGGCTTGGAGCTTGGAGCAGAGGAGCCTGAGGGCTGCCCTCATTGCTGGGGATAAAGATGTGCAGGGCTGGAGCCAGGCTCTGCTCAGGGATGTCCAAGGACAGCACAAGGGGCACTGGGGGCAAGCTGGAGCAGAGGAGGTGCCAGGGGAACAGAAGGGAAAACTTTGTCCCTGTGAGGGTGCTGGAGCCTGGAGCAGGCTGCCCAGAGAGGTTGTGGAGTCTCCTGCTCTGGAGACTTTCCAACCCCACCTGGATGTGTTCTGTGTGCCCTGCCCTGGGTGACCCTGCTCTAGCAGGAGGGTTGGACTGGGTAATCTCTGGAGGTCCCTTCCAACCCCTCATGTTCTCTGACTCTGTGATGACTTCATTTAAAAGTCCTTTCTCTGGTTTGTTTCCTTAGCAAGCATTCAAAAGCAGCTCCAGTGGCTGTGCCTATGCAAGGGAGCTGGAGCTGCAAACCCCTGGACACTAGCAGTGCTGGACTGGTAGCTTTTCCTTGGGCTGTTGTAGTCCCTTTGATGTAGTTTGCTCTGAGACTAGTATCAGTCACAATGTCAAGGAAAGTTTGCTGCAAGGTCTCTCCCAACAAGCATTTCAAGGATGAGCATTTTGCAGGCTTGGATTCTCCTGGTCTCTTCAGCCCTCTGATACTGTCCCATCAATATCTATACTCTTAGGCATTCCCTCTTGCCATTAGCTGTGCCCTGCTAATGCAAAAAGCATTCGTCATCTCATACTTGAAACCCAGGCTCAGTGACTGTCATCTGGGCCAGAGAGTCACAGAATGGAAGGAGATGATTGAGTCCAACCCCCCTGGCAGAGCAGCATCACCTAGGGCAGGTCACACAGGAACACATCCAGGTGGGACTCCACAGCTTCTCTGGGCATCCTGCTTCAGTTCTCTGCCACCCTCACAGTAAGGAAGTTCCTTCTCATGTTCAGATGGAACTTTGTGTGTTCAGGTTTATGCTCATTACCTCTTGTCTTGTCACTGGGCACCACTGAGCAGAGCCTGGTCCCATGTCCCTGACACCCACTCCTCAGATATTTGTAAGCATTGATGAGATCCTACTCAGCCTCCTCTTCTCCTGGCTGACCAGCCCGAGCCCTCTCATCCTTTCCTCATCACAGAGATGTCCCAGGCCCCCTCAGCATCTCAGTGGCCCTGTGCTGGACTCTCTCCAGTAGTTCTTTGTCCTTCTTGAACTGGGGAGCCAGAACTGGACATAATACTGCAGGTGAGGCCTCATCTGAGGGGAAGAGTAGAGTGGGAAGAGAAACCTCCCTCAACCTGCTGGCCACACTCTCTTAATGCACCCCAGGATGCCTTTGGCCTTCTTGACCACCAGGGCACATTGCTGGCTCATGGCCATCCTGCTGTCCACCAGCACTTCCAGGTCCTTTTCCCCAGAGCTGCTCTCCAACAGCTCAGTCCCCAGCCTGTACTGGTCCATGGGGTTGTTCTTCCCCAGGTGCAGGACTCTACCCTTGCCCTGGTTGGATTCCATTGGATTTCTGCCCTCCCAGCTGTCAGCCTGTCCAGGTCTCACTAGATGGCAGCACAGCCTGAGAGGTGTCAGCTACTGCTCCCAGTTTGGCACCATCAGCAAACTGGTTGAAGGTCCACTCTGAACCTTCAGCCAGTCATTGGGGGGTGTTTGTTGGGGGCTTATGGTTTGGCATTTTGTTGTTATTGTTTGGACATTTTGTTTGGGAGGTTTGGTTTGGTGTGGTTTGGTTGTGCTTTTTATGTTTTGGGGTTTTTTCTGCTGTTTTGGGTTTTGTGTGTGTGTGGTTTTTGTGGGTTTGGGGGTTTTTTTGTGTGTTTTGTTTGTTGGTTTAGGGTTGGTTTTTTTGTTGTTGTTGTGGGTATTTGGTTTGGGTTTTGTTCTGGTTGTTCTTTTGGTTTTTTTTTTAGTTGGGTTTTTTTTTTCTTTTTTTGCTTTTTTTCTTTGTTTTCTCCACATCTTCAGCTGCAGTACTGCACACAAATGCACAGCTGTGTGGGGCCCAGAAAAGGCTGGAGCCAAGAGCTGTGCAGTGCCTGTGCAGGCTGCAAATGGAAAGAGCCCTGAGCAGGGCAGGTGCTGAGCAGGCTGCAGGCTCCATTTCTGGTTAGCAGCATAGGTGTGGCTGCTGAGTCCGTCCTCAGTGGCTGTGAGGACTGTGCAGCCACAGAGTGAACAGCTGAGAGTGGCAGGAAGGGGCAAGAAGCAGGTTTCACAGGGTGGTGGAAATGCTGTGCGTCTCTTGTTCTCGCTGTCCCTCCTGTTAGTGTGCTCTGGATATGCTCCCTGGCAGGACTTGGGGGCTGCTGCACAGTTGTAGGTCCCTTGTGTCCTTTGTCTGAGCTGCATCCAGCCTTGACTGGTCTGTGAGAGCAGCTCCTTCTGCTTTCTTAGCACACAGTGCTACAGTTTAAATGTATTCACTCTCCCTAGAAATGGTTTCTAATAGCACTGATTAACACTTTGCATTGCTGGTTCTGTCCTGCAGGTCATTGTGGCACTACAGAGAGTGGACAGCATCGTAGGGATGCTGATGGATGGCCTCAAGCAGCTGAACCTGCATAAATGCCTCAACATCATTGTTATATCAGACCATGGTAAGCAGGATTGTAGAAACCAGCAGAATTCTGAAGAGCTGTTCGTAGAAAGCAGCCTTCTGGGATTGTACCTGAATGTCTCTGGCAAGGGAAATGCAGAAGTGATAGTCAGAAGCTACATTTTATGTTATCAAGATAGTGGAAGAGATAATCAGTGAGAATCAGACTGTTCTGTGGGGGGAGGGGGAACAAAAAAGTGGATAACATAGGGAGGGATTAGATAATCATAGAAACACAGAATGGTAGGGGATAGAAGGCACTTTTGGACATCAAGACCAACAGCCCCTGCTAAAGCAGCATCACCCAGGGCAGGTCACATAGGAACACATCCAGGTGGGTTTGGAAAGTCTTCAGAGCAGGAGACTCCACAACCTCTCTGGGCAGCCTGCTCCAGGCCTCCAGCACCTTCACACCAAAGAAGTTTCTCATCCTGTTGAGGTGGAACCTCCTGGGTTCCAGTTTGTGTCCACTGTCCCTTGTCCTACCCCAGGACACCACTGAGCAGAGCCTGGCCCCTTCCTGCCACCCACCCCTCAGATATTTTTAACCATTGATCAGCTCTCCTCTCAGCCTTCTCTTCTTCAGACTCAACAGCCCCAGGGATCTCAGCCTCTCCTCCTCACACAGATGTTCCAAGCCCTTCAGCATCCTCAATTTTCATATTCTATTCCTTATTCCTCTTGTGATCTTTAGCAGCTGCTAAATAGAATAAAAAGGGTGGACTGTAAAAATGAGATTGGCTTTTATTCCTGTAACTCCACTGCACAGCAATACTTTACAGTTAGCTGAAGCAGTTAAACTAGAAGCCAGAGCTTCCTTTCAGTTATCAGTTGTGAATATCAAACTTTGCTTTATATCTGTGGTAGCTTTTCTGTATTGCTGCAATTATGTCTATAATCAGTTATCTCTTTTACCAATATTTTTTTTCTCATTATTTTCCTGACAAATTAAATAGAAGCTGTTGAGGGGTTTGGAAGGCATTGTATGGGAAGTGGCTGAAGGAACTGGGATTAGTTCCCAGTTGGGTGGAGAAGAGGAGGCTGAGGGGAGGCTACAGCTCTCTACAGCTCCCTGAAAGGAAGTTGGTGCCAGGTGGGGGTTGGGCTCTTCTCCCTAGTCTCAGGTGATAGAAGGAGAGGAAATGGTCTGAAATTGAGCCAGGGGAGGGTTAGGTTGGAGATTAGGAAAAATTTCTTTGCTGCAAGAGTGGTGAGGGACTGGAAGAGGCTGCCCAGGGAGGTGGTGGAGTCCCCATCCCTGCAGGTGTTCCAGAAAGGTGTGGCCATAGCACCTGGAGCCATGGTTTAGTGACCCTGGTAGTTGGGTTATGGTTGGACTCAATGATCTTTTAAAGGTCTTTTCCAACCTTAATGATTCTATGATTCCATAAGCATGCTTGCCTGGAGCACAGGACTGCATTGCAGAACTCTTTGCCCTTAGGAAGGATCCAGGGCAAACAGCTAGACAGGTTTACACAGTATGTACAAATCAGTGGAGCCTAAACACATCAGGAATTACCAAAACTAGGAGTTCAAATGTAATAAGCAGCTCAGAGCCCCTTTGATTTCTGGAGGCTGATAAGAAGGAGCAGTGGGAGGAAAGTCAGTCCATAGCTGCTGTCTTTGTTGGGTGTTTCTGTAGACATGTGGCTGAACAGTGCTGGGCTGGATAGTCACAGATTGCATTGGGTTGGAAGGGACCCTCCAAGGGCATCTTGTCCAACCCCCCTGTAGGCAGCAGGGACATCTCCTACTAGAGCAGGCTGAGCAGGGACACATCCAGGCTGATCTTGAATGTCTCCAGGGATGAGGCCTTCACCATACCTCTGGGCAGCCTGTTCCAGTGTCTCACCACCCTCATGGTGCGAAACTTCCTCCTGACATCCAACCTAAATCTGCCCTGCTCCAGTTCCAAACCGTTCACCCTCATCCTATTCCCACAGGCCCTTCTGAAAGTCCCTCCCCTGCCTTCCTGGAGGTCTCCTTCAACTACTGGAAGGTTGCTCTAAGGTCTCCCTGGAGCCTTCTCTTCTCCAGGCTGAACAGCCCCAACTCTCCCAGCCTGTCCCCATAGCAGAGATGCTCCAGCTCTGCGATCATCTTTGTGGCCTCCTCTGGACATGCTCCAGCAAGTCCATTGTGTCCTTCTTGTTTTGGGGGCCCCTCCATCACCCTCTCCTTAGCCTCATAAGATTTCTTTCCCTTGAGAGAGGAAATAGATCTCTTTACTCAGCTGAGTGTCTCTCTCAGCTGAGGACATGGCTATTGTGTGAATCTGAGGAACGTTTTGGTTTCTTCCATGTGTGACTGTTGTGGTCTCCTTGCACCGCACATCTTGAGGCTGCTGATAAAAAGCCCTGAGAAATTACATGTCTGACTTCTACCCCTTAAGTTCCATGTCTCCTTCTCAAGGCTACTTTACAGTGGTATTCCCATTTTAAGGTCCAATCTGTTTCCTTTGCAGGGATGGAGGCAGGGAGCTGCAGAAGAACAGCATATCTGGAGAGCTATCTGGATGATGTTGAAGAGTTCATCGTGGTGCCTGGGCCTGCAGCTCGCCTGAGACCTAATAATGTTCCAGATGAGTATTTCTCTTGTATGTAATTGCTAAACTGATTCTTGTTACTCAATTCTGTGACTTGGTGCTTTCTGAATGGAAACCTAGGAGCCACATAATCCATTGGGTGAAGGTCACTTAGGGACAACCTGGATGCTGCAGAGGGACTATTGCAGAGGCCTGCAGTGATAGGGCAAGGAGCAATGGTTTGAAATGACAGAAGAGCAGATTAGGAACAAGTTCTGCACCATGAGGCTGCTGCAACATTGCAACAACTTGCCCAGGGAGGTGCTTGAGGCCCCATCCCTGGAGATGCTCAAGGTGAAGCTCAACAGCAACCTGATCTAGTGGAGGATGTCCCTGCTGACTGCAGGGGGCTGGGCTGGGCTGGGCTGGATCACCTTTGGAGGTCCCTTCCAACCCAAACCATTCCATGATTCTGTGATGATGAAGAGGAAATACTGAGTAGTGCACCCTTGTTTGTAAAGGCCATTTGATTTGACAGCTCTGAAGTTGTCTGTGAGTCCTACAGATTGCTTTTGCAGGCTGCCTCAGAGTGCCCAGATGCAAATGCTCTTGCCTTGTCAGTGGTCTTCCTTTGAATCACATCTTTGGTGCTCAGGACACACCAAAGAGTTTCCCTTCTTATGTCTCACCTCATTTCTTGATTGACCAGCTGATAGCTTTGGTCTATTTCTATCTGAAAGGGTTGGTGCCATCCTTTGGTTATTATTGAATGAGTATTACAAGATATTTCCCAGTTACTACAAAATTACCTGACAGCAGTGGAATAAACTGCAAATGAAGATAGAGAAGAGAATAAACCTGAGGAGGACTGCTTACAAATGTTAACCTTTGATTGTGCAGACTCATTGTAGGTGAATATTTCAGGCCTGCAATTTTGGCTATTTTTTCATGTTGAGTGGTCTGGTTTGAGGCCAGACAGATCCTCTCTTGCCCCGAGAAGGACAAAAGAATGACCCTCACCCAAATGGATTGAAGAGTGATGGAAAGTTTAAATGGAAAAGCAATTGGTGAAGCTACAGAAACTCCAAAGCATAGTGGCAAAGATAGCCCAAAGCGTCCAGAGTCCCTTACACAACACCCAAGGACCTCCCAACTCTTCCCTTCTTCCCACCTGAGGGTATACCCAAAACCCCCAGGGCTCTTTCTTCCCCCCCACTGCTAGGCTGGTCTCAGGCTGGCCAGGTCTGAGACTCTCCCCCTTCTCCTCCTGGCATTAGGTCTAGACAGGCCTAAGAGGCCTTGAGATACTCCCCTGCCATTCCCTGATCCAGAGCATCTCCCATGGGAGCAGAGAGGGAAGAAGGAGAAGGAGAGTGACTTTGCAGATGGACTGACAGGGGTCAGGGTTCATGGGTAGAAATAGGCTGACTCCTGTGCCCACCTGCTGGCTCAGGCACTCAGGACACGGGGGTGTAACTTACATGGCAGTGACGGGAAGCACCCAGCCTGAACTGCCACAAGTGTAGAAGTTTCCTTTATGTTTCATAGTTGTTTTTTTCCTGTCTAGATTATTGTTTTCTCTGCCCTTTAAAACTCATAAGCCTCAGCCCCAATGACTTTAAGTCCTGTTTACCTCATTGCTTGATGCTATTCTAAGCTGTTTTAAATGTTTCCTTGGGGAGGGTGGGAGACACATGCAGCTCCAGGTTCTCCATGGAGAGAACAAAGCTGAGGAAGAGAAGGAGCAGAGTATCTGCTGCAGTCTCACCATGAAGCAGCAGAGCTGCCTTTGCACACTGCCTGTATCCATGTAGGAATCAGGAATGCTCCCATGGCCAGTGCAGCCCTTTTGCACCTCAGTCAGGCACTGGACCTCAGCCTCAGGACAGTGACTGTGCAGAGCAATCAGCCTGGCTCCTACAGAATGTCAAAGCCAGGGAGGTCATGGTTCCTTTTGGCTTTGGCCTCAGCAGCTGAAGCTTCGCCAGCTTGCACTTGGCTCTCTTTCTGGGGACCCTTGCCAGGCAGAGCTGCTGTCCTGAGAGTTGTCTTTGTTTCTTCTTCCTTAGAAGTATACTAGCAAGCAGGAAGAATTCAGCATCTAGTTGCCTCTTGGGTGAAAACTTATCTTCCTGGGTTATTTTTGGAACTGTAGCTAAACTCTGAAGCTGTAAATAAGTAAGCAAAGGGAAGAGAGGCTGTGAACTTACAACTTCTTGAAAGCACAGTTGAATTGTTTTGCTCCTTGTGGCTTTAATGCTGGAAAAAGAACTCCTTATGTCTAGGATATGTTTGAAACTCAGCTGGCTACATGCTGTGTTGGGAGGACTTTCATTTGACATTGTTTCTTTTTAACTTAGGTGACTAATTCTTACATGTGATTCTTCCAGTTGATTATGAAGGCATTGTCAGAAACCTCACAGTAAGTGTCACCTTCTCTGCTCTTCACCTTCATTCCTACTGACATGCACAGGTGGTTTGTAGTGGCACTGGGATAATCACAGAGCATCTGGGCTTTGAGTCAGTGGTTTTCCTTGTGCTGTACAGTCAACAGCAACAAAAGCATCTCCAGACAGGAGGAGGGAAGGTCAAAGCTGAGGAAGGTGTAACCTGGCTGTCTGTGGTTGTGCATTCACAGGATCACAGCTCACAGGATGTTAGGTGTTGGAAGGGACCTCTGGAGATCAAGCCCAGCCCCCCTGCCAGAGCAGGACCATAGGATCCAGCACAGGTCACACAGGAACACATCCAGACAGGGCTGGAAAGGCTCCAGAGAAGGAGAGTCCACAATCTCTCTGGGCAGCCTGCTCCAGGGCTTTGTGACCCTCCCAGTGGAGAAGTTCCTCCTCATGTTGAGGTGGAACCTCCTGTGCTGCAGTTTATATCCATTGCCCCTTGTCCTAGCCAGGGGTTTGTGTTCATTTCTCTTCACTAACTCTAACACCTTGCTCTTCAAACTGCTAAACTTGTGGATCTGGATATATTGGCTGGGGGCAAGGGCAGTGGAAAGCTCAGCTCCGTTTCCTGGACAGCATAAGATCTTTCTCATGCCTTTTTGAACTGCTTTGAGAGAGGATGTTGGGCTTTGTTGTTGTTGGAGGAGAGCAACCAGACTGGGGAAAGGACTGGAGGGAAAGTCTGATGAGGAGAGGCTGAGGGAGCTGGGGGTGTTCAGCCTGGAGAAGAGGAGACTCAGGGGAGACCTTATCACTCTCTACAACTACCTGAAGGGAAGTTGTAGTCAGGTGCAGGTCAGGCTCTGCTCCCAGGCAACTTTTGACAAGAGGAGAGAGCATGGCCTGAAGCTGTGCCAGGGGAGGTTTGGGTTGGATGCTAGGAAGCAATTCCTCATGGAAAGGGCAATCAGATACTGAATGGACTGCCCAGGGAGGTGTTTAAGGCAAGACTGGATGTGGCACTCAGTGCCATGGTGTGGTTGATGTGGTGGTGTCAGGTCACATGCTGGGCTGGATGATCCCAGAGCTCTATTCCAGCCTCAATAATTCTGTGGTTCTGTGATTGTTTGTCTGCTTAATACCTGGCCTCTGCTCTCATCCCTGCACCACAGTCTGTGTTGTCAGTGAGAGCTGTGCTGGGTGCAGAGATGGCATCACTGCTCAGGCATCCCAATCTCAGAGGGGTTCTTTGCTTGGCTGGGTCTTTTTTAAATCATTAATGGGTATTAATTGGTGGGAAATGCATTTGCCTCTGAGTGACCAATCTCAAAACCTCCTGAATGTCTGTTACTTTCTGTAAGACAGAGCTACTGCACTGGGCGGTCTGTTACCACCTGTGAAAGTTTTGTGATGTTCATGGGCAGCCTGAGCCAGTTGGAGATGTCCCTGCTGACTGCAGGGGGGTTGGACAAGATGACCTTTGAGGGTCCCTTCCAACCCAGTGCACTCTGTGGATCTCTGAATCTGTGTCTCAGTGTGATGTTGTATTAGCTCTGGGCGGTGCTGTTTGCTTCTGTACAATTGTAACCAAAGATAAGGTCAATTATGTCATAACAAAGAAGTATTCTTCTAATACCCATGGAAAGCAAACCAGTTAGTGTTTGGTGTTTCATAGCTATGAATGTTTGTGCCCCAGCCTCTGTGACCCCAGACCAGAGTCCCATTGTCCTTAGTGGAAGTTACTGCAGCTCCTTTGCAAATGATTGCTTGGTTAGAAGGGTGCATGAGGACAGCAGCAGTCTGAGATGTGCATTTCCTCTTTCCTTTTCACACTGCAGTGCAGAGACCCAAAACAGCCTTTCAAAGCCTACATGAAGCAGCAGCTGCCCAAGAGGTTCCACTACTCCCACAACGACCGCATCGAACCCCTGCACTTCTATCTCGACTCCCAGTGGCAGCTTGCTAGGTAAGTCCAGGTGTCAGTGCTAGGTGAGTCCAGGGTTTGGTGCTAGGTGAGTCCAGGGTTCGGTGCTAGGTGAGTCCAGGGTTTGGTGCTAGGTGAGTCCAGGTGTCAGTGCTAGGTGAGTCCAGGGTTTGGTGCTAGGTAAGTCCAGGGTTCGGTGCTAGGTGAGTCCAGGTGTCAGTGCTAGGTGAGTCCAGGGTTTGGTGCTAGGTAAGTCCAGGTGTCAGTGCTAGGTGAGTCCAGGGTTTGGTGCTAGGTGAGTCCAGGTGTCAGTGCTAGGCGAGTCCAGGGTTTGGTGCTAGGTGAGTCCAGGTGTCAGTGCTAGGTAAGTCCAGGGTTTGGTGCTAGCTAAGTCCAGGTGTCAGTGCTAGGTGAGTCCAGGGTTTGGTGCTAGGTAAGTCCAGGTGTCAGTGCTAGGTGAGTCCAGGGTTTGGTGCTAGGTGAGTCCAGGGTTTGGTGCTAGGTAAGTCCAGGGTTTGGTGCTAGGTGAGTCCAGGGTTTGGTGCTAGGTGAGTCCAGGGATTGGTGCTAGGTGAGTCCAGGGATTGGTGCTAGGTAAGTCCAGGGTTTGGTGCTAGGTAAGTCCAGGTGTCAGTGCTAGGTGAGTCCAGGGTTTGGTGCTAGGTAAGTCCAGGGTTTGGTGCTAGGTAAGTCCAGGCGTCAGTACTAGGTAAGTCAGGATTCGGTGCTAGGTAAGTCCAGGTGTCAGTGCTAGGTGAGTCCAGGGATTGGTGCTAGGTGAGTCCAGGGTTTGGTGCTAGGTAAGTCCAGGTGTCAGTACTAGGTAAGTCAGGGTTCGGTGCTAGGTGAGTCCAGGGTTTGGTGCTAGGTAAGTCCAGGTGTCAGTGCTAGGTAAGTCCAGGGTTCGGTGCTAGGTGAGTCCAGGGTTTGGTGCTAGGTAAGTCCAGGGTTCGGTGCTAGGTGAGTCCAGGTGTCAGTGCTAGGTGAGTCCAGGGTTTGGTGCTAGGTGAGTCCAGGGTTTGGTGCTAGGTAAGTCCAGGTGTCAGTACTAGGTAAGTCAGGGTTCGGTGCTAGGTGAGTCCAGGGTTTGGTGCTAGGTAAGTCCAGGGTTTGGTGCTAGGTGAGTCCAGGTGTCAGTGCTAGGTGAGTCCAGGGTTTGGTGCTAGGTACGTCCAGGGTTTGGTGCTAGGTGAGTCCAGGTGTCAGTGCTAGGTGAGTCCAGGGTTTGGTGCTAGGTACGTCCAGGGTTTGGTGCTAGGTGAGTCCAGGTGTCAGTGCTAGGTGAGTCCAGGGGTTGGTGCTAGGTGAGTCCAGGGTTTGGTGCTAGGTGAGTCCAGGGGTTGGTGCTAGCTAAGTCCAGGGTTTGGTGCTAGGTGAGTCCAGGGATTGGTGCTAGCTAAGTCCAGGGTTTGGTGCTAGGTGAGTCCAGGGGTTGGTGCTAGCTAAGTCCAGGGTTTGGTGCTAGGTGAGTCCAGGGGTTGGCGCTAGCTAAGTCCAGGTGTCAGTGCTAGCTAAGTCCAGGGGTCGGTGCTAGCTAAGTCCAGGGGTCAGTGCTAGCTAAGTCCAGGGGTCGGTGCTAGCTAAGTCCAGGGGTCAGTGCTAGCTAAGTCCAGGGGTCAGTGCTAGCTAAGTCCAGGGGTCAGTGCTAGCTAAGTCAGGGGTCAGTGCTAGCTAAGGCCTAGCTTTTCCCCTCCAGACAGCTGCTGGAGCCTGCTGTTACTGCTTGTGACAGCAAAGGGATGTTGCAGAGGCACAGTGCCTGCTTTTCTCTGCTGGTCACTGGCCTGAGGATGCTGAGTTCCAAGCTGGTAGCTGTGATCCTCTCTGTGCTGAGCATGCAGGCAGTGGCAGGCTGTGTGACACAAGTGTTAGAAACTCTCTGTCACACCTTGCCATGCCTTAGGAGCTTCCCAAGGGAGTCCTGAAAGCTAAGCATATGCATGGCTGCTCAGCTGAATCAGCCTGACACAGACTGAGCCTACTCGACTAAATGCCTCTGAGGGACTCCTGGGAATTCTGAAGGGACAAGAGACAATTAACATTGCAGTTTTAAAGCATTTTCTTCCAGAGCTTAAAGTCTTCTGTTCCCTATGGACAAGCCCCTGGGAATATGTAACCATTTAACTAGACAATGCATTACTGAATGGCTACTGAATGGCTTTGATCTGAGATGCTTTGTGTGGTGTACAAACTGGGCATTTTTCACAGGAAACCAGCTGAGGTCAAAAGGTGCACAGGTGGATTCCATGGCTCAGACAATCGCCTCCCCAGCATGCAGGTGAGGTGCAGGCTTCTGCTGGCTCTTACTTTCAGCTCCTCCTTTTGTGCTTGCTTGGTGCTGAGATGACTTCTTGTTTAAAACAACATCTGTGTCCCACTTCCATCTACAGTGAAGGAAGTGAGGCACTGTGGGACTGCTGCTGTGATGTGCTCGGTAACCAACACAGGCTGGGGGGCAGAACACAGGCCAGAGCTGGGCAGAACCCCAGCAAGCCTTGCCCCAGAGGTTTTGCTGTGCTGGTGAGAGGATGAAGTTGTGCCAAGTTGTTTTATTGTGACACTAAAAGCAGGAAGAGAGAACTAATCAAATCCTCAAATATAGTAATTGGAGAGCTCCTGAGAATTCAGCCTGGCAGGTCACCTCCAAGTGAAAGCTGAGTCAGCTGCAGTATCAGATCACGTTCCTTTGGGCTTTATGTGGTCGAAAATGCTTTGAAACTGCTGAAGGCAGAAGCTGCACAACTTCTGACCAACCTGCTCCCCTGCCTGACTGTCCTGCTGCTGCAAATTGCTTTAGCTGTAGCCATGCAGAACCTCTCTGATGTCAGTTTATGCCTCTGCCTCCTGCTGTGTAGTACTGAGGAGCATGGCTCTGCCTCCTTGATGGTGTGGTAGTTACTGGGGACTGCCCTTAGGCCTGCCTGAAGCAGTCTGTGTCTCCATGCTGAGGAAGCTCTGTTCCCCTAAGGGCAAGGCCTTCAACCCTCAGCCACCTTGGAGGCACTCTGAATCTGCAGTGGCTGTTCACTGATCCCATCCTTCTGCTGGAGGTGCAGTAGCCAGCAGGAGAGTAGAAAGACAATATCCCCTCCCTCAGCCTGCTGCCTGGAATGCTGTTGGCCTTCATTCTGCCAGGGTATGCCACTGGCTCATGTTTGGCCTCCTGTTCACTGTTCCACCCAGGCTCTGGCAAGCAAAGTTGTTCCCAAGCCAGTCAGTGCCTGATCTGTAAGGTTGGTTCAGTCTGAGTTCTGGGTTGCCCAAGAACAGAAGGAACAGGCTTCAGCTGCAGTAAAGAGCTGCTTTGGGTATTGGAAAGGTTTGGGGTTTAGAGCATTAATGAGTACCTCAGTTTGCCCTGGGAACCTGTGGAGCTTTCCCCCCCAGGAATTCCCTAAGGACTTCTCAGAGAAGCATCTTTCAGAAATGACAGAATTCCTTTGGATTCTGTTTTACAGCACTTGACCAAATGATCTCCCAGCTCTGGGGTTTCCCTGTGTCATGGTAGATCATGCATCAATTTTTGAGGTAGTCTGCTCAGGACAGGCCATGGCAGTGATGTTTAAAATGAGGAGAGTCTCAAAATTCTTCTCTTTAATGAGAAAAGGGAAGGTGTGATAGGGAAGCATGAGACTGGATCCTTAATCCACTCCATCTGATTTGGGGAAGTCACTTAACCTATCCTTCTGCTATCAATAAAGTGAAAATAAAATTAAATAAAATGCTTTCAATGAAATGGGGACATCCAGAGGGACCTGGACAGGCTGGAGAGGTAGGCTCAGAAGAACCTCATGAGGTTCAATAAAGCGAAGTACACCTGGGTCCTGCACCTAGGATAGGGCAATCCTTGACATCAGGCACAGGCTGGGGCTGATGAGATTGAGAGCAGCCCTGCAGAGAAGGAATTGGGGGTGCTGGTGGGGGAGAAGCTGGACAGGAGCCAGCAATGGGCACTGGCAGCACAGAAGGCCAAGGGCAGCCTGGGCTGCATCCAAAGCAGTGTGGCCAGAGATGGAGAGAGGAGATCCTGCCCCTCTGCTCTGTTGTGGGGAGACCTCACCTGCAGGGCTGGGGCCAGATATGGGGCCCCCAATGCAAGAGAGACATGGACCTGATGGAGAGGGTCCAGAGGAGGCCACAAAGATGATCAGAGGGCTGGAGAGCTCCCCATGTGGGGACAGGTTGAAAGAGTTGGGGTTGTTCAGCCTGGAGAAGAGAAGGCTCCAGGGAGACCTTGGAGCAGCCTTCCAGTACCTGAAGGGGACCTCCAGGCAGGCTGGGGAGGAACTGTTGGAGTGTTCAGAAGGGCCTGTGGGAATAGAATGAGGGTGAATGGTTTGGAACTGGAGCAGGGCAGATTTAGGTTGGACATCAAGAGGATGTTTTGCACCGTGAGAGTGGTGAGACACTGGAACAGGTTGTCCAGGGATGTAGTTGAGGCCTCATCCCTGGAGACATTCAAGATCAGCCTTGATGCAGTCCCTGATCAGCCTGCTCTAGTTGGAGGTGTCCCTGCTGCCTGCAGGGGGTTGGACAAGATGCCCTTGGAGGGTCCCTTCCAACTGATGCATTCTGTGACTCTGTGAAGGCAATGCTCTTCATTTCAAAAAGCTGCTGAGCTGCTTGTGAGGTACCTGGCACTCAGTGAATGTGAGAACACATCTAGGAAGAGAACCTTGTGTTAGGAAAAGGTGCTGAAAGCAAGTGTGGTGAAAAGCCCTATGTGGGCCATGTCCCACTGATTGCTCTCAGAAGCCCCATTTTTCACCTGCTGCTGGCACCAAACTGCTTTAAAAAAAACATTAGCCTGAACCTGTGTTCATCTGGTATCACTCTGCCAGGACTGTTCTTCTCCCCAGTTTCACAATGGCAATGCTGCTCACAGAGTTACCTTAGTAGTGGCTTACATCCAGCAAGACCACCTGGTGCCAGCTGAGTATCTTCTCTCTGCTTCAGTTTGTGGAAATTCTCTCAGGAGGTTGACTCTGCTCAAGAGGTTGACTCTATTCAAGTGTTTTGCCAGGCTACAGGTTGCCTGTTGACAGAATCTGCTCCTCTGCTCCAAGCCCCAGCTCCCTCAGCCTGGCCTCAGCAGCTGCCTGCAGCAGCTCTGTGGCTCTGGGATGGACTCTCTCAAGCAGTTCCCTGAGGTCCTTCTTGACCTGAGGGGCCCAGAACTGGACACAATATTGCAGATGTGGCCTCAGCAGGGCAGAGCAGAGGGGCAGGAGAACCTCTCTCACCCCACTCACCACAGCCCTTCTAATCCAGCCCAGGATGCCTTTGGTCTTGCACATTGGTAGCTCAGGGGCATCCATCAGGACCCCCAGGTCCCTCTCTTCTGCACATCTCTCCAACAGCTCAGTCCCCAGCCTCTCCTGGTCCATGAGGTTGTTCTTTCCCAGATGCCAGGCTCTACCCTGCCCTTGTTTGGTTTCATTCAACTTCTCCCCACCCAGCTCTGCATCCTGTCCAGGTCTGGCTGAATGGCAGCACAGCCTGAGGGGTGGCAGCACAGCCTGAGGGGTGTCACCCCTGCTCCCGGTTTGGTGCCATCAGCATTCATAGCATCCCTGAATGATCTTCAAAGATATGCAATTTATCCTTTTGTTGCTCAACTTACAGGAACGCCAATTTCACTTCTTTTGATTCCCTGCAACAACAGAAAGCTGGCAGCATGCTCATGCCTGGTTTGGTTCCAGTTAGGCTTGTTGAGGGAATGATTAGTCTGCAGGTTTGAGTATCAGGAGCTGCAGGATGGCAGCTCAACAGCAATCAGTTTTCAGCCTCTCTTTTTGCCATGCTTCTGTGAGATGTGAGACAATTGCAGGGCTTGCAAAGATTTTTACCCAGGCAGGTGCTACAGGGTGCAAAGCACCCATCCCTTACTCAGTGCCTGGGTGCTACAGAGGGATGCAGCCTGTTTCACTCCATCAAACCCAAGCTGGATCTCTTAGGGTAAATTCAAAGCCAGGCTTCTGGGCAGCAGCTGAAGCATTTGCTGCCCTTGCCTCCTGCAGCAGAGGCAAATCAAGGAGGTTGGGGAACTGAACCAGAAGGAAAAGAGCCAGCAGGAGGGAAAAGCTGTGTGAGCTGGCTGCACCCTGGGCTCAGGTTCACTGCATGCTTACACCATAGCTCCTGCCAGTGCAGCTCAGGAAGTGGTGCAAGGAGAAGAAAGAAGAGCTGCAGAGCAGGCATAGCAGCCACTGCTTGAACCCTGCTGCCAGCAGATGTTTGCACAGCCCTGAGAGCTGCCAAACTGCTGCCAGGGCATGAAATCTGAGGGTTATTTTGGCTCAGCATTTCCACTAAAACTCTTCAAGTGCTGAGGAAAAGGAGTTCAGCTTCTTCAGCAGCAGATAAGACAACTTTCCAAGGCAGCAGGGGGTTTCCTGTTGCTCTCTCAGTACTTTATACAAACTATTTTTAGACATTTCTTTTTTTTTTCTCTAGCTTCAGACTATGTTGGCAAAATTCAGTTATTGGAAGAGAATGCCCTGTGTGTGTGTGAAGCTATTTTCCATTTAATTTCTTTAAACCAGAGTCCTGCTGAGCTTGTCTCTCTAAATCCTAGGCTGTCTTCATTGGCTTTGGACCAGGGTTCAAGTCTCATACTCAAGTGGATCCATTTGAAAACATTGAAGTGTACAATTTAATGTGTGGTGAGTACCCCTTGTGGGGGCATCCTTTGGGCAGTCAAATAGTGGCCTCTGGGCATTGGAAGGCTTCCAATAACAGAGGGTTAAGTGTCCTTAGCAAGTTGTCCTCAGGACTTGCTGTTGATTTTAACAAGTAAAAAGCTGTTTGTGTTTCTGAGAGAGCTCTGAGACAGCTCCAGCAGCTGGACAGCTGGTGCCTCTTGAGAGGCTGACACTGGAGCATGTCCAGAGAAGGGCAGCCAGGCTGGGGAAGGGTCTGGAGAACAGGGCTTGGGAGGAGCAGCTGAGGGAGCTGGGGGTGTTTAGTGTGGAGAAGAGGAGGCTGAGAGGAGACCTCATTGCTCCTCCCTGAGAGGAGGTTGCAGTGAGGTGGGGGTTGGGCTCTGCTCCCTAGTCTCAGGTGATAGGAGGGGAGGAAATGGCCTGAAATTGTGCCAGGGGAGGGTTAGGTTGGAGAGGAGGAAAAATTTCTTTGCTGCAAGAGTGATCAGGGACTGGAACAGGCTGCCCAGGGAGGTGGTGGAGTCCCCATCCTTGGAGCTGTTCCAGAAAGGTGTGGCCATGGCACTTGGGGCCATGGTTTAGTGGCCATGGTGGGGTGGGGTTGGGTTGGTGTTGGCCTGGATGCTCTCAGGGGGCTTTTCAAACCCAAACAATTCTATGCTCTACTGATCAACCTTTCCACTGGGCACTCCATGTGTTCCTCTGGCTGCCCCAGAGCTGGCACTTTGTCCTGCCACTGCTCAGCCTGAGAACCTCACAGTCTCTCTGCCATCCAGGGCCATGTTTCTCCCTCACCTCAACCCACAGGCTTTATTAGGTTAATCCCTCAGGGGCTGTCATTCAGGCAGAACAATAAATACCAAACACAGCCACAGCCACAGGTGCAGCTGCCAGGCAGCTCCTTTCCAGAAAGCCTTTCTCAGTCACTGCCTCTGCTTCCTAATTAATTCCTTGTATTTTGCCATGACTTTTCTTGTTTGATATTTTCATTACCATGGTTTTAACTTTAGTTACTTAATAGCAATAGATTTGGAATTCAGATAAAAATTTGATTTAGTTAGTTTAATTTTGTTTACTTCACAGAATCACAGGAAGTTAGGGGTTGGAAGGGACCTTGAAAGATCCAACCCCACCTTGATTCATATAATAAACTTCCTCCCAAACTTATCATGTATGAATTAGCTGCAAGTTCTCTTCCCCTCAGATGAGGCCTCACCTGCAGGATTGTGTCCAGTTCTGGGTACCCCAGTTCAAGAAGGACAAAGAACTGCTGGAGAGAGTCCAGCACAGGGCCACTGAGCTGCTGAGGGCACTGGAACAGCTCTCACCTGAGGAGAGGCTGAGCCCTGGGGCTGGTTAGCCTGGAGAAGAGGAGGCTGAGGGGGACCTCACTAATGCTTACAAATACCTGAGGGGTGGGTGTCAGGGAGGTGGGGCCAGGCTGTTCTCAGTGGTGCCCTGTGACAAGCCAAGAAGTGACCATAGGAAGTCCCATTTAAACATGTGGAGGAACTTCTTTACTTTGAATGTGGCAGAGCCCTGGAGCAGGCTTCCCAGGGAGGTTGTGAAGTCTCCTTCTATAGAGACTTTCCAGACCCACCTGGATGTGTTCCTGTGTGACCTGCCCTGGGTGATCTTGCTCTGTCAGGTTGCTGGACTCAATGATCTTCAGAGGTCCCTTCCAACCCCTACCATTCTGTAATTCTTTTCACTTTTAATGCTTGTTCTGTCCCTCTTTACAAGCAGGCTAACAGAATCACAGAAAATCACAGAAACACAGATTCTGTCAGGTCCACCCAGGGCAGGTCACACAGGAACACATCCAGGTGGGTCTTGAAAGTTTCCAGAGCAGGAGACTCCACAACCTCTCTGGGCAGCCTGCTCCAGGGCTCCAGCACCCTCACAGTGACAAAGTTTTCCTTTCTGTTCCTGTGGCACCTCCTCTGCTGCAGCTAACACCACCCTAAGCCCTAGCTAAGGACAGATGTGCTTCCCTTTAAAGGGGCTCCATTGCTTTCCCTCTGGGGGTTCTGAGCAGCAAGCCCTGCTAGCTCATTGCCTCTGCTATAGCTGTGACCACAGCACAGGCAGCAGGGGACTGCAGTCTTGCTCCTCACTGCAGGAAGGACATTGAGGGGCTGGAGCCTGTGCAGAGCAGGGCAGTGAGGCTGGAGAAGGGCCTGGAGCCCCTGGGCTGGAGGAGGGGCTGAGGGAGCTGGGGGTGTTGAGGCTGGAGAAGAGGAGGCTGAGGGAGACCTCATTGCTCTCTACAGCTCCCTGAAGGGAGGTTGGAGTGAGGAGGCAGCAGCCTCTGCTCCTTGGTGGCAAGGGACAGGAGCAGAGGAAATGGTTCCAAGCTGCCCCAGGGGAGGCTCAGGCTGGAGCTCAGGAAATATTTCTGCACTGGAAGGGCTCTCAGACATTGGAATGTTCTGCCCAGGGCAGTGCTGGAGTCACCATCCCTGGGGGTGTTCCAGCAGCATGGAGCTGGTGCTTAGGGACATGGTTTGGTGTTGACCCTGCAGTACTGGTGGAGGGTTGTGACTGGTGTGATGGACTCTGTGATCCTGTTACTATCACTTGAATTCTTTCACAGATCTGCTTGATTTGAAACCAGCCCCAAACAATGGAACTCATGGACGCCTGAACCATCTCCTGCGGAATCCTGTGTACATCCCCCAGCACCCCAAGGAGAGAAGCCACCCATCTGAGTGCTCTGTGGTGGGACACAGAGCCTTCTCAGTCAGCCCTGGCTGCTCCTGCAGGGGCAGGGTGAGTGCTGCAGTGGCTGCAGGCATCTGTGGTGGATTTTCCAGTGTTTATCTTTACCTTGCAGTCTCCTGCTTTTGATTCAAAGTCAAGTCTTGCCTTGAGGCCAGTGGGTTCCAGCTGTGTTTGTGTTTTGCAGCTTGCTTATTTAAAGTCACACTCAGCTCTGAAGAGCCACCACAGAATCAAGCTTTGATGCAGCAAGCAGTCAGCTCTTGCTTGCTTCTCTTGGTTCTGTGCAAACTCCCCTCCTGTGTCTGGGTTGTGGCTTCCAAGGCTGTGGATTTGCTTGTGGCAAAACCAATTGGCTTCTGCAAGTTCTCCACAGCCCTTGTCCAGGAGATGCCAGTGAGATCTGTGTAGGGGTAACTTGCAGGGCAGTGTGACTCAGTGCTTTAAGGTGTAGTAGTGGCTCACAACAGAGTTTGTAGAACTCCAGCTAGCATTTGAGTGTCTGTGCTTTGTGCTTGCAGGGGTTGCCAGTACAGGACTTTGCTCAGCGTTTGGATTTCACCCGGGCAGAAGGTAAGAGCTGTGCACAGCCACAGCTGTGACAGAGGTCAGGACTGGGGAGAATGGAGCAAAACTACAAGTGGTTGGATTCAGATTAGATGATAGGAAGAAGCTCTTCCCCATGAGGGTGGTGAGACACTGGCACAGGTTGCCCAGGGAGGTGGTGGAAGCCTCATCCCTGGAGGTTTTTGCAGCCAGGCTGGATGTGGCTGTGAGCAACCTGCTGTAGTGTGAGGTGTCCCTGGCCATGGCAGGGGGGTTGGAACTGGATGAGCCTTGAGGTCCCTTCCAACCCTGACAGTTCTGTGATTCTGTGATTCAGACATAAAAATTGTTCAAAATACAGAATGTTTGATGTCCAGGCTGCTGAGCAGCTCACAAGGAGATGAGGTAAAAATGCTTTGAAATGCTTCCTGGGTCTCTGGTTCTGAAGTTGTGAAGCAGAGTCCTGCTGAGCCATCTGCTCTCAGGTGAAAATGTGCCCTTATACCTGGGGGGCATCAGCAAGAGTGTGGCCAGCAGGTCAAGGGAGGTTCTCCTCACTCCTCCTCTCTGCCCTGGTGAGGCCACATCTGGAGGATTGAGTCCATTTCTGGGCTCCCCAGTTCAAGAGGGACAGGGAAGTACTGGAGAGAGTCTGGGGGAGGCTATGAGGACACTGAAGGGCCAGGAACCTCTGTGTGATGAGGAAAAGCTGAGAGCTCTGGGGCTGTTTAGCCTGGAGAAGGCTGAGAAGGATCTGATCAATGGTTACAAATATCTGAGAGCTGGGTGTCAAGAAGGGGCCAGGCTCTGCTCAGTGGTGTCCTGGGATAGGACAAGAGGCAATGGACACAAACTGGAACCCAGAAGGTTCCACCTCAACATGAGGAGAAACTTCTTTGGTGTGAGGGTGCTGGAGGCCTGGAGCAGGCTGCCCAGAGAAGTTGTGGAGTCTCCTTCTCTGGAGACTTTCCAACCCCACCTGGATGTGTTCTGTGTGACCTGCCCTGGGTGATCCTGCTCTGGCAGGGGGTTGGACTGGGTGATCTCTGGAGCTCCCTTCCAAACCCTAACGGTCTGTGATTCAGTGTGGATAAAGAGCATTCTTGCTGTGCAGTCACTGTGACTTCTCCACTGCTTGGCAGTGGAAAACTGAGGCTGCTTTAGGGGGAGAGCAGTGGAAGCTGCTCTGCAGCAGCTCTGACAGCACTCAGTGTGCAGCAGAGGAAGCTGCTCTGCAGCAGCTCTGACCCCAGCACTGCTCCTCCTGCAGCTGAGAGGGTGGAGCAGCTGACCTTGCCTTACGGCCGGCCCCGGGTCCTGCAGCAGCGGCACAGCTACTGCCTGCTGCACCATCCCCGCTACGTGAGTGCCTACAGCCAGGACTACAGCATGGCCCTCTGGAGTGCATACACCATCCACAAGCAGGTAAGGACAGGAACACACCTTAGAAGCCACCATGAAAGGTAAAAGGCTTGAGTGTCAGTTATTGCTGAATGCTTCTTAAATCTGCTCCTGACATTATCCTGGGCTGCATCCAGAGCAGGGAGAGCAGCAGCACAGGGAGGGGATTCTGCGCCTCTGCTCTGCTCTGCTCAGACCCCACCTGCAGCACTGCCTTTAGGTCTGGGGCCCCCAGCAGAAGAAAGAACTGGAACTGCTGGAGAGGGTCCAGAGGAGGTCCTGAAGATGATCAAGGGCTGGAGAACCTCCGCTGTGGGGACAGGCTGGGAGAGTTGGGGCTGTTCAGTCTGGAGAAGAGAAGGCTCCATGGAGACCTTGGAGCAGCCTTCCGGTACCTGAAGGGCTCCAGGAGAGCTGGGGAGGAACTTTTGAGAAGGGCTGGGAGTGCCAGGATGAGGGACAATGGCTTTGAGCTGGGAGAGGGGAGATTGAGACTGGAGATGAGGAAGAAATTCTTGGCAGTGAGGGTGGTGAGACACTGGCACAGGTTGCCCAGGGAGGTTGTGGCTGCCTCCTCCCTGGAGGTGTTCAAGGCCAGGCTGGATGAGGCCTTGAGCAAGCTGTGCTGGTGGGAGGTGTCCCTGCCCATGGCAGGAGGGTTGGTCAAGATGACCTTTGGGGGTCTCTTGCAACCCAAAGCATTCTGTGATTATCTCCCAGGGAGCTGGGAATGACCATGTGAAATAAAAAGAGGAATTCTGATTGAGCTTTTCTTCACTTTGCTGTGTCAGTGAGGATTGCTTTTGCTTCTGTGCTGTTTCTGGGAGCTGCAGCTTTACCTTCAGAAGAGCAGATGCACCATGAAGTGAGGACTCCCCTGGCATTGGTCTCAAAGCCCTGTGAGTCTGCACAGCAGTGTAGCTCTGCTGTAGCAGCCTGCCCCTGCAGTCTGGTCTCCACAGGAGCTTTGAGGTCTTAAAGCAGGATTTGAAATCTAGAAGGAGCCTTTTGTAGAAACATTTTCTGGGCTATCTTGAACTGTTCATGTGCTGATCCAGTTCTGCTCAAGGGGATGATCCTGTTGGGGGGGGGGGTGAGGGGGAAAAGAGATGAATCTGAGAGGTGAAGATGAATCTGGTGTCTGCTGTTGTGCCCCCTGTGCTGAGATGCAGAGGTTGATGCACAGCACTGATCTTGTGGATGGATGTGGAGTTCTTTTCAAGTCTTTCCTATTCAGACAGAATGTAGAAGCTTTGGGCCACTCCACTGGGGCAGGAGAGGCTGCTTGTGGTTATCTGGCAGTGGGAGGCTTTAAATACTGTGAAATGGAACTGAAGACTGCCAAGGTTTGCCTGATCCTAAAGGTTGAGGTTAGTGCCAGGAAGCAACAGCTGCAGTAAGAGCTGTGGGCAGTGGAGAGAGACTGTGGCTGCCAACACATCTGGGTGCCTCTGGTTACTGACCTGGATCAACAACAGCCCCATGGAAGCTCAAGGCTAGGGGCAGAGTGGCTGGAAAGTGCCCAGCAGATAAGGCCCTGGGGGTGCTGGTGGAGAGCAGCTGAAGGTGAGGCAGCAGTGCCCAGGTGGGCAAGAAGGGCACCAGCAGCCTGGCCTGGGTCAGCAATGGTGTGGGCAGCAGGAGCAGGGCAGGGATTGTGCCCCTGGACTCAGCAGTGGTGAGGCTGCACCTTGAGTGCTGGGTTCAGTTCTGGGCCCTCCCTCCAAGAAGAACACTGAGGGCTGGAGCAGGTCCAGAGAAGGGGAACCAAGCTGGGGAAGGGTCTGGAGAACAGGGCTGGGGAGGAGCAGCTGAGGGAGCTGGGGGTGTTTGGTGTGGAAAAGAGGAGGCTGAGGGAGACCTCATTTCTCTCTGCAGCTCCCTGAAAGGAGGCTGCAGTGAGGTGGGGGTTGGGCTCTGCTCCCTAGTCTCAGGTGACAGAAGGAGAGGAAGTGGCTTGAAATCGTGCCAGGGGAGGGTTAGGTTGGAGATGAGGAAACATTTCTTTGGTGCAGGAGTGGTCAGAGATTGGAAGAGGCTGCCCAGGGAGGTGGTGGAGTCCCCATCCCTGGAGGTGTTCCAGAAATGTGTGGCCATGGCACTTGGGGCCATAGTTTGGTGGCCATGGTGGGGTTGGGTTGATGGCTGGACTGGATGATCTCAGAGGGCTTCTCCAATGATTCTCTGGTTCCATGACCAGGTACACCTAGAGCAGCTCAGGTTGTCTCTAATGGGCACTTCCAGGTTTCTTCTCTGAACACATTTTGAACTCAGCTGAGAAGCTGCAGTTCTGCTCACTTCATTTCCAGGTGATAGGAAGTTCATGGAGGCCTTTTTTCCCCTTGGCAAGAGGGGAACAATTCTTGCATCTGAGCTCAGTCCCTTCACTAAGTTAAAAGCCACTGCAGCTAAATCTTTCAAGGGAGGGAACCTCTGTAAGGCAGCTGTGCCCTGCAGCAGTGACACTTTCTGCTTGTTCTCTAGGACCAGTGGCTTTCTGCTGCAGAAGATGGCTCCAGCTGCTTGCACAGGGATGTTCGTGTTCCTCTGAACCACAGCCAGAGCTGTTTGTTTTACAGCAGCCATCCTGGCCTGACGTATGGACTCCTTGCTCCTCCAAGTAAGTTCTCTCCTTCCTCTGCCAGCAGAGCTGATTGCAACGAGTTGTGCTGTAGCAGCTGTGGTCCTGGTAACTGCCCAGAGGATGAAGCAGTAGTTGTGAATTGTTGCAGTTCACTGCAGCCTGTGAGAAAGGAGAGCATTTGGGGCACTCCATCACTGGGGGGTGCTGGGGCTTGTCCCATGTACTACTTCCTGAAAGCTTTGGAGCTTCTCAGGCTCTTCAAGAGGCATCTCATAGAAGGAAGTGGAAGGAAGATGCAAACCTTGAGTCAAGTCTGGTAGGCTATGACATTGCCAATCACCTGCCCTGTGAGGAGAGGCTGAGGGAGCTGGGGGTGCTCAGCCTGGAGAAGAGAAGGCTGAGAGGAGACCTTATCACCATGGACCACTGCACACAGGGTGGCTACCAGAAGACTGCTTTTGTACAAGGAGTGCCATGGCAAAGAAAAGGGGGGATGGGGACAAGATACTGCTGGGGACATTCCTATTGGACTGCAGAGGAAAATGTTTCCCAGGAGCACAGTCAGACACTGGGATCAGCTCCTAAAGGCAGCAGAAGAGTCCCCTGCACTGGGCAGTTTGAGACACAGCTTGGCAGGCTGCTGGGCCAGCTCCTTACAACTCCAGCATCACCACAAGACACAGTTTCATGTCATTTCCCACAGAACCAAAATGTTTTTAACAAGACTAAACACAGAAAATTACCCAAACTGTGAATTCATAAACGAGTCTGAGGGACAATCCCTGAAACACACCTGCTGCTTGTCAGAGAGCAGAGCATGCAAATCAGGCACAGAATGCAGCCACTTGGAAGGGACCTCCAAAGGGCATCTTGTCCAACCCCACTGCAGACAACAGGGACACATCCAATGACAGCAGGTTGCTTAGGGACACATCAAGTTTGTCCTTGAATGCCTCCAAGGACAGGGCCTCAAGCACACCTAGGAGCAACCTGTCCCAGTGTCTCCCCAGCCTCACTGTGCAGAACTTCCTCTTGATGTCCAACCTAACTCTGCCCTGCTCCAGGTTCAAACCATTGCTCCCTGTCCTGTCCCCACAGGCCCTTGTCAAAAGTCCCTCCCCAGCCTTCCTGCAGGACTCCCTCAGGTATTGGAAGGCTGCTCTAAGGTCTCCCTGGAGTCTTCTCTTCTCCAGGCTGAACAGCCCCAACTCTCCCAGCCTGTCCCCGCAGGGGAAATTCTCCAGCCTCTGATTATCTTTGTGGTCTCCTCTGGACCCTCTCCAGCAGCTCCAGGTCCTTCTTGTGCAAGGGGCCCCAGACTGGAGGCAGTGCTGCAGGTGGGGTCTGAGCTGAGCAGAGCAGAGGGGCAGAATCCCCTCCCTGTGCTGCTGCTCTGCCTGCTCTGGATGCAACCCAGGTGCCTGACAAGTGCTGCTGCTGCTGCTTGTGAGGTTGTTTGTTTTGGATGTACTGAAATTAGCATTTGGACATCTATCAGCTTTGGAAAGCAAGTTGGAGCTGACTGAACTTCAGTGTCAGTGCAGCCATCTTTACCACATGCCAATGCAAGTCTGCAGTGACAGATCCAGGCAGGAATTGTTGTGTTCTGTTGCAGACTTCATGACAGAAGGACAGAGGCCTCACTCCGATGCCTTGCTCAGCAGCAACGTCGTGCCCATGTATCCTGCATTTAAAGGTACTGTGGCTGTGTGCCTGTGCCGGGCACAGCTGAGGGCAGCAAAGGCTGCTGGGGGGGTGCTTGCTTCCCAGCCATGCCAACCATCCCCAGCTGAGCTGCTTCCCCAGCTGTGGCCTTCTGACCTCGGGGAGAACTTCCTTGAAGTGGGATTATGGAAGGCCCATGGTGTGAGCTCTCTGCATGGCAGCACAGTGTGAGAGTCTGCAGGCAAGGTCTGACATTGCTGTTTGCATTTCCCTGCCTACCCAGACAGGAGATACCCTGTAGAACCCAGACACCAGAGAGAACTTCGTGAGTTACATTAAGGTCCAGCTTAGGAATGTCTTCTGTCACTGGGTTTCCAGGCAGGAATCTAGGGGCTCAGTCACTAAGGAAAGAGGAAAATGATTGTCCCTAGTAGGAAAGATGAAGAGCTGGACTGTCTGGATGAGAGGGAGTGTGAGATGGTTGGCTGAGAGAGGCTAAGCATATTCCTGGTGAAAAAGAAGAATAACTAAGGCACTTCCTCTGTCCTGTTTTTTTATTAATGGAATAATGATCAACCCTTAGCTGTAATTAAAAATATCATAGAGTCCTGGAATGTTTTGGCTTGGAAGAGACCTTAAAGATCATCCAATTCCAACTGCCATGGGCAGGGACACCTCCCACCAGCCCAGGTTGCTCAAGGCCTCATCCAGCCTGGCCTTGAACACCTCTGGGGAGGGTAGATCCACAGCCTCCCTGGGCAGCCTGTTCCAGTGTCTCCCCACCCTCAGTGGGTCGATCTTACCAGCAGGACACTTCGCCCTGGCAGGTGTGGAGGTAGAAGTCAGCCAGGCCAGCTCGATAGCAGGGCAAGACCCAGGCACGCTTGGTGTTGTCTCACCTCCCTCCTCTGCTCTCTGCATGATTTGCTTTCCAAGGAAAGAAGCTCAGGGCCACAGGGCAGCAGCATCTCTGTGCCTCAGTTTTGTGGTTGGGGTGGCTGTGAAACCACACTGCCAGGAGGTGCTGCAGTGCATGCTGCTAGGTGAGCTGCAGCCACAGTGCTCTGTGTGACTGAGGCTTTTTCTGGCTGATGCTGTCTGCCTGTGCTCCACTGAGAGCTCTGCAGAGCTGCACTGACAGCTTTTGCCTTGGGGATTGTCCCACTTCCATTTCTGTGTTTCAGTCCTCTGGAACTACTTCCACCAGCAGCTGCTGCCAGGGTATGCTGCAGCCAGGAGCGGAGTCAACGTGGTCAGTGGGCCTGTGTTTGATTATGATGCTGATGGGCTCTATGATACCCCAGAAAAGGTGAAAAGGTGAGGAACCTTTCACATCCCAATCCTTTGGGTGATACCTTGTGAGTGAGGCAAGGGCTTGCCCATGCTGCCATGGGTGATACCTTGTGAGCAGGCAGTGTCCCACTACAAATCTGTGGGTACAGCACAACTGGTTGAGGCCAGCAGGCAGGTGGTGTTTTGGGCTCGGGCTGCACTCTCCACCTGCTTGGGATTCATTTTCACAGTCTGTTGCTCTGCCTCAGCAGACTTGTTACTCAGATCAGCCCACAAACCACACTGGATTGGCAAAGTGGGAATCTGGAATTGACAGCTGATTGCTGTCCTTTGTTCTTTGTCATCTGCTGCCTTTACTGAAAGACCTTTTGTGTTTCAGGCACCCCAGGAATTCAGAAGTTCCAGTTCCAACTCACTTCTTCATTGTCCTGACCAGTTGTAAAAACACCTCTGAAACTCCTCTGGCCTGTGAAGGGTCTCTAGATGCCTTATCCTTCATTGTACCTCACAGAGAAGACAACAGTGAAAGCTGTGCAGTGAGTACTCTTGTCAGTCCCCACCAGCACCCAGACCACTCAGCTTGTTTGGCTTGGCTGTCATAGAACCATAGAGTGTTAGGGGTTGGAAGGGATCTCTGGAGATAAGTCCAACCCCCCTGCCAGAGCAGGGTCACCCAGGGCAGGTACCACAGGAACACATCCAGGTGGGGCTGGGAAGTCTCCAGAGAAGGAGACTCCACAACCTCCCTGGGCAGCCTGCTCCAGGCCTCCAGCACCCTCACACCCATGAAGTTTCTCCTCACGTTGAGGTGGAACCTCCTGGGTTCCAATTTGTGTCCATTGCCCCTTGTCTTATCCCAGGACACCACTGAGCAGAGCCTGGCCCCTTCTTGCCCCCCCCCCCCCCCTGCTTCTTGCCCTCAGATATTGATAAGACATTGATCACATGCCCTCTAAAGATTCTTCAGGCTCTCAGCCTTTCCTCATCACACAGCTGCTCCAGTCCCTTCAGCACCCTCATAACCTCTCTTGGACCTTCTCCAGCAGTTCCCTGTCCTTCTTGAACTGGGGAGCACAGAACTGGACACAATACTCCAGATGTGGTCTCACCAGGACAGAGCAGGGGGGAAGGAGAGCTTCCTTAGCCCTGCTGGCCACAGTCTTCTGAATGCACCCCAGGATCCCATTGGCCTTCTTGGCCTCAAGGGCACATTGCTGTCCCATACAGAACTTGCTGTCCACCAGCACTCCAAGGTCTTTCTCCATGGAGCTGCTTTCCAGCAGATGACTCTGGTCTGTACTGGTGCCTGGTGCAGGACTCTGCACTTGTCTGCCACCAGCTGCTGCTCCCTGTCTCCATTAAACCACCCAGACATCTGCTGCTGCTTCACTAAGTGCCTGTCAGAGACCCCCATGTTTTATAACCCCTTTTCCCCTGCTCTGTCCCAACAGGCTGGCAAGGCTGAGGCCTTGTGGGTTGAAGAGAGAATGAAGTTCCACACAGCTCGGGTCAGAGACGTAGAGCTGCTCACTGGACTCAGTTTCTATCATGACAGGAAGCAGCCACTGTCTGAGATTTTGCAGTTAAAAACATATTTACCCTATGCTGAAGTGAACTGAGTCCTTCCTGTGGAGTGCTGCTGCCATCTCTTTCACAGCTGGTTTGTAAATAGACTTTTTCATGGATGAAGACTTTTTCTAGGTTGTTTGTTTTTTTTTTTAATAAGCTGGAACCTTCATTGAGACCTCTGGACCAAAATGCCAGCAGGGAGGAGAGTGGGTGCCATATTTGTATCTCAGGGACTCCTGATGTGTGCAACACAGGATGGCAGCTCCTGTCATTCCCACTTGAATGTGGTAGAGTCATGCCCATTGTTCAGTGCCAGCAGTGTTTGATCATCACAGCCTGAGAGACCACCAAAAATGTTGCCTTTGTATGCACTGGAGGGGGAGAAGTTGCTAAAGGATGGCTTTAGATCAATAGAGCTAATTAGCAAACACAGTTCTGCCAAAGAACAGCATTCCTGCTAATCACTGAGATCCAGACACCACCACCTGTCATTGCAGTCTTCCTTGGAGCATTCTGAACCTTGGCTCTCACAGACTGATGCAGCCTTGTGGTGCAAGAAGCCCCAGGGAGGCTGGCAGGGCTGGGAGCTGGAGCTTCCCTAGCAGGGGGGAGATGCCTGGCCAGAGGGGTGTGGTTAGGTGGGAGCCTTGGGCTGCTGCTGCTGCCTGTGGGGCCTCCAGCACTGAAGGAGGACTTGTTGCACAGCTTGCATGATGTAAATGCATCCCCAGAGTGAGCAGGTGCAGGCTGTGTCCAGGGGAGGGTGCAGCCAGTGGAGGCTGCATCCAGTCACCTGCAGATCAGAAGAGAGGAGCTGAGGACTGTGTCTGGTGTGCCAGCAATAATGATCTCACTGCCCATGAGACTTCCATTTGATTAAAGGCCTGTGCTCTCTTGAAGCAAAGATGTGTTCCTCAGGCTGGTGCATGGTGTTGTCAGCTGTGGCTTTGACACCCCCTTGCTGTCAAGAGCAGGCCATCTTGCCCTGGGCTGGTTAGGTGACCTGCTCCAGTGGCACACCTCAGCACCACAGTCAGTGCCCACAGGGCACTCAGTTGGCCCCAATCCTGGCTGTGTTTGTAGCTGTTCCTGGAGCTACATCTTCCTACGGCTCACACAACTGGCTCCTCTCAGGGCACACACTGCCAGGTGCAGGTTCTGAGGAAGCTTCTGATGAGCTCTCTTGGGAGCTGTCAGGCTCCCAGCCGGCTGCTGCAGGCAGTCAGGAGTGCAGGACCTCCCTCCTCGCCCAGTACCTGTGCTGCTGCTGCTGCCATGCCCCCACTCTGGCTGAGGCTGCTGACCAGAGCTGGCTCTGTGGAGCTGGCACAGCCACACCTCTGCTCTTCTGGCAGGCAAAGAAGAGAATGCACCACGCACAAGAGGGACAGAAGGAGGAAGAGGCTGTGCCTGAGCAGAGGGGTGACCACCTCACTGCTTGGCCATGGATGGTGGAGGCTGGGAGGCAGTGGAAGCTTTTCCAGTAGGGCTGCAATCCTGGGACCATTTTTTCTTTTAACCAAACCTCTTCTCTTGCTCTTCTGTTGCAAGCATGATGTATTTTTTTTCCCTTGAAGTAGTTTCACTGTGTGAAATTCAGATGTGTTGTAGCAGCCCCTGGTTGTAATACAACTGTGACAGCCTGATTCAGTGTAACTGCTTTGTACCTGCCTGTGACCAATAAAACATCAGTCCCAGCCTGCTCCTCCTGACCCTTGCTGTACCAAAGGCACCTGGCCTGTGCCACATCAGGCATTTTTAGGGGGTGAGGAGGGAGTTGCTTCAGTTCCTGCTCTTTGAGTGGAAGATAACTTCTCCTCCAGCTGGCGTGTTGAATTGTTCATTATTGGAAGGGGAAGGCAGGAAGCTGGTCAAGAGTGTAGAGTCCTGCAACTGGGTGGGGGCAATCCACAATACCAGTCCAGGCTGGGGGCTGAGGAGATTGAGAGCAGCCCTGCAGAGAAGGACTTGGGGGTGCTGGTGGGGGAGAAGCTGGACAGGAGCCAGCAATGGGCACTGGCAGCACAGAAGGCCAAGGGCAGCCTGGGCTGCATCCAAAGCAGTGTGGCCAGAGATGGAGAGAGGAGATCCTGCCCCTCTGCTCTGCTCTGGGGAGACCTCACCTGCAGGGCTGGGTCCAGCTGTGGGGCCCTCCACAGAAGAGAGACACAGACCTGATGGAGAGAGTCCAGAGGAGGCCACAAAGATGATCAGAGGGCTGGAGAGCCTCCATGGGGACAGGCTGGGAGAGTTGGGACTGTTCAGCCCGGAGAAGAGAAGGCTCCAGGGAGACCTAATAGCAGCCTGCCAGTACCTGAAGAGGCTACAAGCAGGCTGCAGAGGGACTGTTCCCAAAGGCCTTCAGGGATAGGAGAAGGTCCCTGGTTTGAAATGAGAGCAGAGCAGATTGAGATTGGATGTAAGGAACAAGTTCTGCACCAGAAGGCTGCTGGAACACTGCAACAGGTTGCCCAGGGAGGTGGTTGAGGCTCCATCCCTGGAGGTATTCAAGGTGAGGCTGGACAGGGCTCTGGGCAACCTGATCTAGTGGAGGATGTCCCTGCTGAGTGCAGGGGGTTGGACTGGATGATCTTTGGAGGTCCCTTCCAACCCAGACCATTCTGTGGTTCTCAGCAGATGAGGCTGGGAAGCATCACAGCAATGCTGTCAGACCTGACCCTCAGCATTCAGTGTGGTGGTTCCCTAATGCCAGCTGCTCTCCAGTCTGACTTGCTTGCACGTGGAGACAGTGGAGGGGCAGACCAAAGCTCATCAGTGTGAATGTGCCTAGCAGTGTTGTGTGGCACCAGGCATTCTCAGGGAGGCACCAGGAGCTGCTGAGGGCTGCAGGTGGTGCCCACAGATACATAGAATCATAGAACTGTCAGGGTTGGAAGGGACCTCAAGGCTCATCCAGTTCCAACCCCCCTGCCATGGCCAGGGACACCTCACACTGCAGCAGGTTGCTCACAGCCACATCCAGCCTGGCTGCAAAAACCTCCAGGGATGAGGCTTCCACCACCTCCCTGGGCAGCCTGTGCCAGTGTCTCACCACCCTCATGGGGAAGAACTTCTTCCTGACATCCAATCTGAATCTCCCCATTTCTAGTTCTGCTTCATTCCCCCCAGTCCTATCTCATTTCCTGATACCCTAAGAAGTCCCTCCCCAGCTTTCCACACCACACGGAAGGTGCTGGCTAGTGTCCATCTCCTAAGCAATGACTTTTGGTACTGACATTAAGGTACTGAAGGACAGCTGAGGAGGGGGTGGCAGGAACCTTGATGGGTTGTTAAAGGCTGTCCCAGGCTGGAGAGAGTTTATCTAATCCTCGTGCCTGTTAGGGTCAGGAAGAACCTGACAGGACCTGAAGTTGCAGCAGGGGACATCAGGTTTAGGCCTGTGTCTGCTGGCTACTCAGGACAGTAAATGAGTCAGAAATTATTTGGGACAGGCAGCCTTGGCACACCTGAGAAGCCAATGGCTCTGGGATGGTGAGGTAGGAATGACAGTGGCAGAGGACATCTCTGGGTGCTTTGGAGAGCAGCTGCTTCGGAACCAGCCTGGCTAGCAGCGGAGAGAGAGCTCTGGGGGTATGCTGAGGGTTTCCCTCGGTCGGGAAATGCCAGGGAAGCAGAGAGCTGCCAGCAGCTGCCAGCTGTCTTGGGGACAGTCTGAGAAGGGCTATCCAGAGGCAAGGCGGGAGATCAGAAGGGTCTGTAACTGGGACCAGCCGCCCGAAGCCAGAGCAGCTTCGGGACCGGCCTCGCCAGCAGCGCAGGGAGGGCTCTGGGTGTGCAGGGCGCTGCCGCGAAAGGGAGGTGCCGGGGCCGCAGACGCTCACGGGAGCCGGCAGCTGTGGCGGGACAGGCCGAGGAGGCCTGAGCGTTGCTGGGCGACGGCAAGAGGCTGGAGCGGGCGGTAACGGCTGCAGCCCGGCCCGGGGGCAGTTCCGCTGGAACCGGCCTGGCCGGCAGCGGAGAGAGACCCCTCAGGGGGGAGCCTGAGGGTTCCTCTTGCTCGGGAAACGCCAGAGGAGCAGAGACCTGCCCGCGGGGACAGCCTGACAAGGTCTGGGCATTGCCAAGGAGGGATTGGCTGCCAGCAGCGAGACCAGCCCTGCTGGTGTCTGCTGCGGGTGGTTCTCCCGGCCTGCCCTACACCAACGTCCACAGAGAGCTGAGGAATGCTGGGGTTATTGCACAGCTGCAAATAAGGGCAGGCAAATTGCCCTTCCCCTTGAGTACACCTTCGGTACTGTTCTGTCCCTCTGTGGGTAGCACATCCCTCACCTCCACATAGAGGTGTAGTGGAGCAGGCACAAGAAGCAGGCAGAGTCTGCTTCAAGGAAGAGGGATCCTAAGAGAGGTGATGGTAATCACATGCTAATGAGTGTAGTTTGCAGTCACCTGGATGGTAATCACATGCTAATGAGGGGAGTTTGCAGTCACTTCGATGGTAATCACATGCTAATGAGGGGAGTTTGCAGTCAGCTGGGTGGTAATCACATGCTAATGAGGGGAGTTTGCAGTCACTTCGATGGTAATCACATGCTAATGAGGGGAGTTGGCACAAGGCTCATCTCAGGCTGCTCTATATCTAACCAGTGACCTGCTTATTTGTCTGCTCTCTTTGGCCAGATGGATTTCCCTCCTTTTCAAGGCTTTTTTTACCTTGTTGCTTCGCAAGACTTAATGGTCTTTAAGCAATGATGAATTCATTGTTTCTCAAGCTCCATGGTCTTTTGCCTGCCATTGATTTATTCCTTATAAAGCTTTTCTGTGTCTCATTCTTGCTGCTATGAATAATTGTTGCATATGATTTTGATGCACAGCAGCCAATTACACTTCTAAGACATCCCAATAACATGCAGCCAATCAATAAAATCACAAACTGAGAGGGTTTGTAATAAGCTTTGCAACCATCCAGCTGGGGGGAATCCCATTCCATGTGATATTTGATTTAACCATAGAATGATAGAATGGCCTAGGTTAGTAGGGACCTCAGAGATCATCTGCTGCAACTCCTGTGCCATGGTCAGGAGCACCTCTAGACTTGGTTGCTGAAGGCTTCTTCCACCTGTTTTCCATGCCTGTTCTCAGATCTCTGAGATCTCTGTATGATTGCTGAATGTTATCAATCTGTTGGCTCAAATGTTCTATCTCATTGAGGATGTGGACAAAGCATCTAAGGCCAGCTGAATTTGCAGGGCCATGACAGAGGTCCCATTCATTGCATCCTCAAAGCCTGGAATTCTATCCTGGTTGCCTTGCTAGAGCCTTGATCTGTTCTGTTAGATTGTGTAACCATAAGCAATTCTGAAATAATTAGAGGGCTAGACATAGATTTTGATCCCCATCCTACTACCCTTCCAGTCAAAGGGCACTGCCACAGATCAGTAGTGTCTCTTAATTTCCCCCATCATGCAGATGTCTTTCTCCAGAAAGGGCAGAAAGTTACCATCGCTAAGGTGATTTACTTCCTGGACAGGTCAAAGGGAACTGTGTGGCCCAAGTTCCGTCATGGATCCAGCATGGATTCAGGAGGGGCAGGTCCTGCCTGACCAACCTGATCTGCTTTTATGATCAGGTTACCTGCCTGGTGGGTGCAGGGCAGGCTGTGGATGTAGTCTACCTGGACTTCAGCAAAGCCTTGGACACTGTCTGCCACAAGAAGCTCCTGGCAAAGCTGGCAGCTCATGGTTTGGACAGATTCACTCTGAAATGGGTCAAGAACTGGCTGAAGGGCCAGGCCCAGAGAGTGGTGGTGAATGGTGCCACTGCCAGCTGGCAGCCAGGCACCAGTGGTGCCCCCCAGGGATCAGTGCTGGGCCCCATCCTGTTCAATATCTTTATTGATGATCTGGATGAAGGAATTGAGTCCAGCATCAGTAAGTTTGCAGATGACACCAAGTTAGGAGCAGGAGTGGATCTGTTGGAGGGTAGGAGAGCCCTGCAGAGGGACCTGGACAGGCTGGATGGGTGGGCAGAGGCCAATGGGATGAGATTTAACAAGGCTAAGGGCAGGGTTCTACATTTTGGCCACAACAACCCCAAGCAGTGCTACAGGCTGGGGACAGAGTGGCTGGAGAGCAGCCAGGCAGAGAGGGACCTGGGGGTGCTGGGTGACAGCAGCTGAACAGGAGCCAGCAGTGTGCCCAGGTGGCCAAGAAGGTCCATGGCATCCTGGCCTGGATCAGCAATAGTGTAGCCAGCAGGACAAGGGAGGTTATTCTTCCCCTGTGCTCAGCACTGGTCAGACCACACCTTGAGTCCTGTGTCCAGGTCTGGGCTCCTCAGTTCAAGAGAGATGTTGAGGGACTGGAAGGTGTCCAGAGAAGGGCAATGAAGCTGGGGAGGGGTCTGGAGCACAGCCCTGTGAGGAGAGACTGAGGGAGCTGGGGGTGTTTAGCCTGGAGGAGGCTCAGGGGTGACCTTATTGCTGTCTACAACTACCTGAAGGGAGGTTGTAGGTGGGGGTTGGTCTCTTCTCCCAGGCAACCAGCAGCAGAACAAGAGGACACAGTTTCAGGTTGTGCCAGGGCTGGGTGTTAGGAGGAAGTTCTTCACAGAGAGAGAGATTGCCCATTGGAATGTGCTGCCCAGGACAGTGGTGGAGTCACCATCCCTGGAGATGTTCAAGAGAAGCCTGGATGAGGGAAGCACTTAGTGCCATGGTCTATGTCATAAATGCCAAAGCCAAACAAACTTTGAATTTAAAAAGGTTTATTTTGAAAGGGGCAATTTAAGGCAACAAAAGGCAAGCAAACAGCGCTGGGTGCACTGTGGAGTAATCACTCCACCAATACACACACACTACACGATCTAACTCCTCTTTAAATATTCTATTCCTGATACCTCTTCATCCCAAAAGCTGTGTTTAATCAAATGAGTTACAGGCATATTGCACAGCTGTAGTGAGTGGTGTTCCAGTGGTAGTTTAGTGATGTAATCCTTCAGCTGGTCAGCAGCAGGTCTCACCCTGGTTGATTACATCCAAGATCCTTCTGATTGCCATTATAATGTCTCTGTTGGCATAAGCCTTACTCCCAGTTCCTGTTCCCATGTTTTCCTGCCAGCAGCCGACTCTTCCTTGAGCAACTTGTTACTGTTATATCTCGACTTTGCTACAGAGGCTATTTTTCACACAGACTGTTAGCTTCCCTTAGTTGTGCTGATATTTCACTCTACTGTGATGGTTTGAAACTGTCTTTTTAATTTTTCCTTGCAAAGTTCAGAACAGAGAAAGTGAAAGAGTGTAAATAAGTCACTATTGGGTGTAAGAAAGCAAAATAACGATTGTTCTAAACACTTCCATTGGATAGATAGAAATGTTTAAGAACTATTACCCAAAACAAAGTAGGCACTCTGCACATTCTGCGTTCGGCAGTGGGGGCAGTTGCTGGGCTGTCTGGCTGCTGTTTCTTCTTCTCTTCTGGCTGAAGATAACACGTACTGACCTTGGCAGCTAAGTTAACAACTTTCTGCTTAACAAACTCTGCTTCTCTGTCCAGGGGGGTCTGGGGGGGAAGCTCCTGGGAGAGAGAGGCCCCTTTGGGAGGGTCCCCTTGGGGGGAAGCAAAGGGAGATCGATTGTGCTTTTTCTGTTGATTGTATATATTTGTGAATGTTGTGAATTTTGTATATTTGTACATATTCATTGCATTTCATTGTAGATTTTAGACTCTGCTTGTAAATACAGCTTTTCATTTGCTTCCAGACTGGGCTAGCCTGGTTATTGTCGGTGGGGGGGGAATTTCAGCTCACACCGACACATCTACTCTCCAGGCTTCTACATAAATGCATTAAAGCAAACAGAATCTACAATGAACAGCAAAGGCAAACAATAAAGAACACTTCACACAAGTTACACCAGCATATTCCACAATTTTCTGCATATAATTCCCTGTCTCACTTCTTAGTACCATGTCCTTATTTCACACAATACCACTCCACTCCTCACAGGCTAGTTGACTGGATAGGGCTGGGTGTCCGGTTGGACTGGGTGATCTTGGAGGTCTCTTCCAACCTGGCTGATTCTATGATTCTAAGTTCCCTCACTGGGCAGTATGGCCCAGTGGAAGCTGGAAGCACTATTTCTTTTTCACAGTTTCTCTCTGTCTCCTTTCTCCTTGTCCCAGATAAGTAAGAGGTGAATAATTCTGGCACAAACACACTGCTCTTAAAGCTCTAGCTGCTGCCTCTAGTCTTTGGCCTTCAGACAGGGTAGTGTCACAGTTGTAAATTTGTGTACAGTTCCAGTTCTAAACTTCAGGGCCTTCTTTCCTATATTCATGGATGTTCTCTAACAGTAATTTGTTTTCATCTCTCCCAGGTTGTTTTTTTCCTATCCAATACACCAAGGTGTGGGCTGCATAGGAAGCTATTTGCCCTCTTCAGCTGCTTTCCATACCTTTGGCAGCTGCATTCCCCGAGGGGAGTGGTTCTAAGATGATGAACCTTTGGTTAGCTCTGTAGTGTGGGTAATATTTACATGCCAAGATGAATTTTCACTTCCATTTCCAGGCATGGTTTGTATCCCCAGTACATGAATCTTTTCCAGCTTGAAAGGAAATTCTGCGCTGCCTGATGCAGTCTTTAAAATTGCCCTCCAGGCTGAGTTTTGATCTAGGCTTAAGACTCCCCAGTCTGTTGGGGAGGATGCTGATTCAGGCAATGGGAGACAAGCAGGAATTGGACTAAGGTGGATTTTCCCCAAGGGCTGGATGAGTTGCAGTATTGAATTCCCTTTGGTTTTAGCCTGCATAAAGCAGATTATGAAGAGAAATACTCCCCTCACAGTAACAGGGGCAACTTAAAGAGTCCAAGAGTAAAAGAAAGGTCACCAGAAGCACAAGAAGAGTTGATTCTGTCAACTCCAGCTGACTGTCAGAGCACACAAGTGGTGGCTGCTCCATCCAGGCTGGAAGCGGACAGCCAAAGGTAGCCCTGGCGTGGGCCAGGGCCAGGCTGTGCTGCAGCAAAGGGGCAGTGGCACAAGCAACAGAGGCAGGTGAGCAGGGCTGCTTGGTGACAGGAGCAGGTCTCATCAGGGACAGAAAGGAGGCAGGTCAGCAAGGGCTGTCAGTACCCCAGAGCCCTGGCCCTAGGCAAAGGAGGAGACATATTGTAGAGCAATAGAAACACCTTTCCCCTGGCATAGCCAGCTCTGGTCTGCACAGAGATCAATAGCTATAGTTTATCAATAGCTATAGTATATCAATATCAATAGTTGCTGTGCTCCCCAGGAAGGATGGGCCAGTGGAATGGCACTAGGTGGTTCTGCATCAAAGGGCAGGGCTCATCCTTCCCTTTTCTCCCAGCATCCATCCTAACTGGTGCCTGAAGCAGTTCCAGAGCCTGCTATGAGAAGTTTCAGCTTCTTTATCCCATTTTGATAGGACTGAGTATTGTCTTCCTGCCTGTAAATTTGGTTTAAAAATTCTTATTGTGACACTGTGTCTGTGTTCCTGAATCAGTTCAACCTAGTAAATATTGTTAGGAAGTCCCTCAGTAGTGCCAGTACTCTCTCACCAGACAATAAAGCAGATCCAGGTTTGCTTAACAGATGTGTTAAGGTGTTATGGCCTTTTTCATGTTCACTAGAGGGTCCTCTCAGTCAAATACATTTATTGCTGGCCTGTCTTGTGGAAATCTCTGGTGAGCTGAACCCCAGAAAAGGACATTTCTTCTTTGGCTCAGTCTTTAGGCTGTGAAAGAGCTGAATGTGGGCCATGAGGTATTTCCCCAAGAAAGGGCAGTGACCTTCCTGGCTCTGTGGTTGTGAGGGCATTGTCTGAATATTTGCTAGCAGGACAGGTTCATAGCAGCCACTGGCAGTTCATTGTGGCTGTGGAAAGATTGGAGAGCTGTTTGCTGCTCTGTGATGCTAAGGGCTTTGTGTATCAAGCCAGAAGCTGCTGCGAGTGAAGTTTGGTTCTGAAAGGGCTGTTTGGGGAGGGGGAAAGAGGAAAAGCAGAAGTAGGGTGTGTGTTTGTTATGAATTGCAGATCAGTGTTGCTGCAATCCTGCAATGCCAAGGTGGCCTGGGGTTAGGCCAGGCAGAGGCCAAGCTATCCTTCAACCAGCAAAGCACAGAAGAGGGGCACTGATGCCACAGGAATTTTTCAAGGCTGTGTGATTTTCCCCTGAGGATCCTTCCTTGGGAGAGATGAGTAACATGCTGCAGGAAGCAATGGGCCTACACTTGTTCAATCTGACGGTGTAATTAGGACTGATTTCTGTACAGCTGTCTCCCTGCCCCTCTCAGCCTCCCCCAGTTTTAAGGGAAGTGCCCTGAAGAGCTTGGGTGAATAGGAGCTCTCTTGATTTCCATTCAGGTTTGCCTCCTCAGCTTGTGTTTGGAGGGGCTAAGCAGCCTTGTAGCATTTGAATCAGGAGGTAGGTTCTGGAGGAAAGGTAATAAGCAACCTGACTCCACTAAAGTTTCTGTATGCAGTTGATGAAGGATCTTGGCTCTATTTACGTTCTCTCTTTACAATAATTCTGTATTTACCACATAGGCTTTTGTATCAACAAGAGTGGCAAACAACTGGAAGTGCACAGAGTCTCTGTAGAGTACATCACACAGAGAATCACACACAGAATCAACCAGGCTGGAAGACACCTCCCAGTCCAACCAATCACCCAGCCCCAAGTAATCACCCAGACCATGGCACTCTGCCTCAGCCAGGCTCTTCTTAAACACCTCCAGGGAGGTCGACCCCACCCTCTCCCTGGGCAGTCTATTCCAAGGCCAGTCTCTCTGTCTGTGAAGAACTTCTTTCTAAGGTCAGCCTAAACTTCCCCCTGCACAGCTTGAGACTGTGTCCCCTCCTCTGCTGCTGGTTGTCTGGGAGAAGAGCCCAACCCCCACCTGGCTACAACCTCCCTTCAGGTAGTTGTAGAGAGCAATGAGGTCTGCCCTGAGCCTCCTCTTCTCCAGGCTAAACACCCCCAGCTCCCTCAGCCTCTCCTCATAGGGCTGTGCTCCAGACCCCTCCCCAGACCCCTTGCCCTTCTCTGGACACCTTCCAGCATCTCCACATCTTTCTTGAACTGAGGAGCCCAGACCTGGACACAGCACTCAAGGTGTGGTCTAACCAGTGGCAGGGATGACTTCCCTGCTCCTGCTGGCCACACTATTCCTGATGCAGGCCAGGATGCCATTGGCCTTCTTGGCTACCTGGGCACAGGGCTGGCTCCTGTCCCACTCTATCTGGCCACTCTCCAGCCACTCTGTCCCCAGCCTGTAGCACTGCATTGGGTTGTTGTGGCCAATGTGTAGAACTTGGCACTTAGATGTGTTGAATCTCATGCCCATGGACTCTGCCCACCTGACCAGCCTGGCAAGATCCCTCTGCACAGCTGGCAGATGAGCTGCAGTTTTGCCTCTGATGTTACTGTTGCTGCCTCTTTCCTTCCTTCTGCTACTGCTGCCACTGCTGTTGCTGCTGTTGCCTCTCTTGTTGCCTTGCCCCTGCTGCTGCTGTTTCCTCTGCTGTTTCCTCTGCTGTTTCCTCTGCTGTTGCTGCTGCTGCTGCTGTTGCCTTTGTTGCTGCTGTTTGCCACTGCTTTTGCTGTTGCCTCTGCTGTTGCTCCTGTTGCTGCTACTGTTGTCTCAGCTGCTGCTACTATTGCCACTGCTGTTATTGTTGTTTCTGCTGCTGGTACTGTTAATGCTGCTGCTGCTGCTGTTGCCACTGCTGTTCTTGTTGCCTCTGATGCTGCTGTTGTTGGTTCTTTAGCTGCTGCTGACACTTGTGCAGTTTCTAATACTGCTCCTGTTGCCTCTGCTGCTGTTGTCTCTACTGCTGTTGCCACTGATCTTGCCATTGCCTCAGCTGCTTCTTTTGCTGTTGCCTCTACTGCTGTCAATACTTCTGCTGTTGCTGCTGCTATTCCTGTTGCTGCTCTTGTCTCTGCCACTGCTGGTGGTGCTGTTCCCTTTGCTGCTGCTGTTGCCACTGCTCTTCCCATTGCCTCTGTTCTTGCTGCTCTTGCTGCTACAGGTGCCTCTGCTGTTGCTGCTGTTGTTGCTACTCTTGTCTCTGCTGCTGCTGCCACTGCAGTTGCTTCTGCAGCTGTTGCCACTGCTGTTGCTGTTACCTCTGTAACAGTAAAAGCAACAGCAATGATATCAGCAACCTCAGCAGCAGCAGCCTAAGGGGAAGAATTAACAACAGCAGCAGCAGAGGCAACAACAGCATCATCATCATCTGCAGCAGCAGTAGCAGCAGGAGAAGAAGAAGAAGATGAAGCAGATGTAGAAGAAGGAGAAGGAGAGGAAGAAGAAGAGGAAGGTTCAGCACTGGCAGCAGCAACAGCGGTGGCAGCAGCAGCAGTGGTAGCAGAAAAGTCAGCAGCAAAAGCAGCAGTAGCAGCAGGGGCAACAGCAGCATCAGCATGAGAAGAAGGAAAGGAAGAAGAGGAGGAAGAAGAAGGCAAAAGAGAAGAAGAAGCTTTAGCAGCAACAGCAGCAACAGCAGCAGCAGAGGCCACAGCAGCAGAAGATGAAGAAAAAGGAGAAGGAGAGGAAGAAGAAGAGGAAGCCTTAGCATTGGCAGCAGCAACAGCAGTGGCAACAACAACAGCAGCAGCACAAGGAGCTGTGGCAGCAGCTGCAGCAGCAGCACAAGGAGCAGTGGCAGCACAGCAGCAGTGGCAACAGGGGCAACAGCAGCAGCAGTAGCATCAGAAGAAGAGGAAGCAGAAGAAGATTTAGCAGTGGCAGCAGCAACAGAGGAAGCACAGGCAAGAGTAACAGCTATAGCAAGAGCAGCAGCAGCAGAGGAAGAAGATGATGAAGAAGGAGAAGGTTTGGCATTGACAGCAGCAAGAGCAGCAGCAGCAGCAGGCAGAGCAGAGGCAAGAGCAGTGGCAGCAGCAGCAGGGCTGGAGGTGATGCAGGCGATGGTTGCTGCTACTGTTAATGCTGCTGCTGTTGGCTCTTTAGCTGCTGCTGCCACTTGTGCAGTTTCTGCTGCTGCTGCTGTTGCCTCTGCTGCCGCTGTTCCTGCTGCTGGTGGTGCTGTTGCCACTGCTGCTGCTGCTGTTTACTCTGCTGTTGGCTCTGCTGCTGCTGTTGTGCAGGTTCTGCTGCTGCTGCTGTGCATTTTCTGCTGCTGCTGCTGTTGCTGCTATTCATTCTGCTGGAGGTACTGCCATTACTGTTCTCTCTGTTGCTGCTGTTTTCGCTGTTGCTGCTGTTGCTGCTGCTGCCACTGCTGTTCCTGTTGCCTCTGCTGCTGCTGTTGCTGCTATCGCCTCTCCTGCTGCTGTTGTTTTTGCTGCTGCTGTTCTTGGTGGTGTTTCCACTGCTGTTACTGTTGCCTCTGCCAGTGCTGCTGCTGCTGCTACCACTGCTGCTGCTATTGCTGCTGTGGCCTCTGCTGCTCTTGCTGCTGCATCCTCTGCTGCTGTTGCTGCTTCCTCTGCTGCTGCTGTTCCCTCTGCTGCTGCTGTTCCCTCTGCTGCTGCTGTTGCTGTTGCCTCTTCTACTGCTGTTGCCTCTGCTGCTGCTGTTGCCTCTGCTGCTGCTGTTGCCTCTGCTGTTACTGTTGTCTCTGCTGCTGATGTTGCCTCTGCTGTTGCTGTTGCCTCTGCTGCTGCTGTTGCCACTACTCTGCTGTTCCTGCTCTGTTTTTGTTGCTGCTGTTGCTGTTTCCTCTGCTTCTGCTGTTGCCTCTGCTGCTTCTGCTGTTGCCTCTGCTGCTGTCAATGATTCTGCTGTTCCTGCTGCTGTTGCCTCTACTGCTGCTGCTGCTGTTGCTGGTATTCACTCTGCTGGAGGTACTGCCATTATTGTTCTCTCTGTTGCTGCTGTTTTCACTTTTGCTGCTGTTGCCTCTGCCACTGCTGCTTCTGATACTTTTGCCTCTGCTGATGCTGCTGTTGCCTCTGCTGCTGCTGTTGCCTCTGCTGCTGCTGCTGCTGTCAATGTTTTCTGCTGTTCCTGCTCTGTTGCTGTTGCTGCTGCTGCTGTTGCCTCTGCTGCTCTTGCCTCTTCTACTGCTATTGCTGTTGCTGCTGTTTACTCTGCTGGAGGTACTGCCATTACTGTTCTCTCTGTTGCTGCTGTTTTCACTGCTGCTGCTGTTGCTGCTACTGCTGCTGGTGCTGCAACAGTTCTTCCTGTTGCCTGTGCTGCTGCTGCTGTTGCTGCTATTCACTCTACTGGAGGTACTGCCATTATTGTTCTCTCTGTTGCTTCTGTTTTCACTGTTGCTGCTGTTGCTGTTGCTGCTGCTGCCACTGCTGTTCCTGTTGCCTCTGCTGCTGCTGTTGCTGCTGTTGCTTCTCCTGCTGGTGTTGCTGCTGCTGCTGCTGCTCTTGGTGGTGTGTCCACTGCTGTTGCTGTTGCCTCTGCTGCTACCACTGCTGCTGCTGCTGCTACCACTGCTGCTGCTATTGCTACTGTTGCCACTGCTGTTGCTGTTGCCTCTGCTGTTGCTGCTACTCTTGCCTCTGCTGCTGCTGTTGTGGCAGGAGCAACAGCAGCAGCACAAGGAGCGGTGGCAGCAGCAGGAGCACAAGGAGCAGTGGCAGCTGCAGCAGCAGTGGCAACAGCAGCAGCAGTGTTAGCAGAAAACTCAGCAGCAAGAACAGCAGTAACAGCAGGGGCAACAGCAGCAGCAGTAGCATCAGAAGAAGAGGAAGAAGAAGAGGAGGAAGAAGAAGAAGAAGAAGAAGAAGAACAAGAAGAAGAAGAAGAAGAAGATTTAGCATTGGCAGCAACAAGAGCAGTGGCAACAGCAGCAGCAGCACAAGGAGCAGTGGCAGCAGCAGTGGCAACAGCAGCAGCAGTGTTAGCAGAAAACTCAGCAGCAAGAGCAGCAGTAACAGCAGGGGCAACAGCAGCAGCAGTAGCATCAGAAGAAGACGAAGAAGAAGACGAAGAAGAAGAGGAAGAAGAAGATGAAGAAGAAGAAGAAGAAGATTTGGCATTGGAAACAAGAGCAGTGGAACAGCAGCAGCAGCACAAGGAGCAGTGGCAGCAGCAGCAGCAGCAGTGGCAAGAGCAAGTTCAGCAAGGGCAGCAGCAGCAGCAGGCAGAGCAGAGGCAAGAGCAGGGACAGCAGCAGGGCAAGAGGAACAGCAGTGGCAGCAGCAGCAGGGCTGGAGGTGATGCAGGCGATGGTTGCTGCTACTGTTAATGCTGCTGTTGTTGGTTCTTTAGCTGCTGCTGACACTTGTGCAGTTTCTGCTGCTGTTGCTGTTGCCTCTGCTGCTGTTGCCTCTGCTGCCGCTGTTCCTGCTGCTGGTGGTGCTGTTGCCATTGCTGCTGCTGCTACTGCTGCTATTGCTGCTGTGGCCTCTGCTGCTGTTGCTGCTGCCTCCTCTGCTGCTGGAGATTTGCCATTATTGTTCTCTGTTGCTGCTGTTTTCACGGTTGCTGCTGCTCTCACTGTTGCTGCTCTCACTGTTGCTGCTGTTGCTGCTGCTGCCACTGCTGTTCCTGTTGCCTCTCCTGTTGGTGTTGCTGCTGCTGCTGCTCTTGGTGGTGTTTCCACTGCTGTTGCTGTTCCCTGTGCCAGTGCTGCTGCTGCTGCCACCACTGCTGCTGCTATTGATGCTGTGGCCTCTGTTGCTGAAGTTTCCTCTGCTGCTGCTCTTGCTTTTACTGTTCCTGCTGCTGTTGCCTTTGCTGCTCTCTCTGCTGCTGGTACTGCTATTGCTGTTGTCACTGTTTTTGTTTTGATTGCCTCTGCTGCTTCTGTTGCTGTTGCTACTACTGCTGCTGTTGCTACTGCTGCTGTTGGTGTTGCCACTGCTCATGCTGTTCCCTCTGCTCCTGCTGCTACTGTTGCCTCTGCTGCTGCTGCTGCCACTGCAGTTGCTTCTGCAGCTGTTGCCACTGCTGATACTGTTACCTCTGTAACAGTAAAAGCAACAGCAATGATATCAGCAACCTCAGCAGCAGCAGCCTAAGGGGAAGAATTAACAGCAGCAGCAGCAGAGGCAACAACAGCATCATCATCATCTGCAGCAGCAGCAGGAGAAGAAGAAGAAGATGAAGAAGATGAAGGAGTACGAGAAGGAGAGGAAGAAGAAGAGGAAGGTTCAGAACTGGCAGCAGCAACAGCAGTGGCAACAGCAGCAGCAGTGGTAGCAGAAAAGTCAGCAGCAAAAGCAGCAGTAGCAGCAGGGGCAACAGCAGCATAGGAAGAAGAGGAGGAAGAAGGCAGCGAAGGAGAAGAAGAAGCTTTAGCAGTGGCAAAAGCAGCAACAGCAGCAGCAGAGGCCACAGTATCAGCAGTGGCAACAGCAACAAGAGCAGCAGCAGAAGCAGCAGCAGCAGAAGATGAAGAAAAAGGAGAAGGAGAGGAAGAAGAAGAGGAAGACTTAGCATTGGCAGCAGCAACAGCAGTGGCAACAGCAGCAGCAACAGCAGTGGCAAGAGCAGCAGCAGCAACAGCAGCAGCAGCACAAGGAGCAGTAACAGCAGCAGCAGCGCGAGGATCAGTGTTAGCAGCAGCAGCAGTGTTAGCAGAAAACTCAGCAGCAAGTGCAGCAGTAGCAGCAGGGGCAACAGCAGCAGCAGTAGCATCAGAAGAGGAAGAAGAAGAAAAAGAAAAAGAAGAAGAAGAAGAAGAAGAAGAAGAAGAAGAAGAAGAAGAAGAAGAAGAAGAAGAAGAAGAAGAAGAAGAAGAAGAAGAAGGAGAAGAAGAAGATTTAGCATTGGCAGCAGCAAGAGCAGTGGAACAGCAGCAGCAGCACAAGGAGCGGTGGCAGCAGCAGCAGCAGTGGCAAGAGCATGCTCCGCAAGGGCAGCAGCAGCAAGAGCAGCAGCAGCAGCAGGCAGAGCAGAGGCAAGAGCAGGGGCAGCATCAGCAGCAGGGCAAGAGCAACAGCAGTGGCAGCATCAGCAGCAGGGCAAGAGCAACAGCAGTGGCAGCAGCAGCAGGGCTGGAGGTGATGCAGGCGATGGTTGCTGCTACTGTTAATGCTGCTGCTGCTGCTGTTGCCACTGCTGTTCTTGTTGGCTCTGCTGCTGCTGTTGTTGGTTCTTTAGCTGCTGCTGCCACTTGTGCAGTATCTGCTGCTGCTGCTGTTGCCTCTGCTGCTGCTGTTGCTCTTGATGCTGCTGTTGCTGTTGCCTCTGCTGCTGCTGTTTCTGCTGCTGGTGGTGCTGTTGCCACTGCTGCTGCTGTTGCTGTTGCTGCTGCTGTTGCTGTTGCTGCTGCTGTTTACTCTGCTGGAGGTACTGCAATTACTGTTCTCTCTGTTGCTGCTCTTTTCACTGCTACTGCTGTTGCTGCCACAGTTCTTCCTGTTGTCTCTGCTGCTGCTGCTGCTACTGCTGCTGTTGCTGCCACAGTTCTTCCTGTTGCCTCTGCTGCTGCTGCTGTTGATGCTATTCATTCTACTGGAGGTACTGCAATTACTCTTCTCTCTGTTGCTGTTGTTTTCGCTGTTGCTGCTGCTGTTGCTGCTGCCACTGCTGTTCCTGTTGCCTCTCCTCCTGGTGTTGCAGATGCTGCTGCTCTTGGTAGTGTTTCCATTGCTGTTGTTGTTGCCTCTGCCAGTGCTGCTGTTGCTGTTTGTTCTGCTGCTGCAGTTGCCTCTGTTGCTGAAGTTTCCTCTGCTGCTGCTCTTGCTTTTGCTGTTCCTGCTTTTGTCGCCTTTGCTGCTCTCTCTGCTGCTGGTACTGCTGTTGCTGTTGTCCCTGTTGTTGTTTCGATTGCCTCTGCTGCTGCTGTTGCTGCTGCTGCTGTTGCTGTTGCCACTGCTGCTGCTGTTCCCTCTGTTGTTGCTGTTGCCACTACTGCTGCTGTTGCCACTGCTGCTGCTGTTCCCTCTGTTGTTGCTGTTGCCACTACTGCTGCTGTTGCCTCTGCTGCTGCTGTTGCCTCTGCTGCTGCTGTTGCCACTGCTCTTCCCATTGCCTCTGCTCTTGTAGCTCTTGCTATTGTTGTCCCTGCTATTGCTGCTGTTGCTATGCCACTGCTGGTACTGTTGCCTCCTGTGTTGCTGCTACTTTTGCCTCTGCTGCTGCTGCCAATGCAGTTGCTTCTGCAGCTGTTGCCGCTGCTGTTGCTGTTACCTCTGTAGCAGTAAAAGCAACATCAATGGTATCAGCAACCTCAGCAGCAGCAGCCTAAGGGGAAGACTTAACAGCAGCAGCAGCAGAGGCAACAACAGCATCATCATCATCTGCAGCAGAAGAAGAAGATGAAGCAGATGAAGAAGAAGGAGAAGGAGAGGAAGAAGAAGAGGAAGGTTCAGCACTGGCAGCAGCAACAGCACTGGCAGCAGCAACAGCAGTGGCAACAGCAGCCACAGTGGTAGCAGAAAAGTCAGCAGCAAAAGCAGCAGTAGCAGCAGGGGCAACAGCAGCATAGGAAGAAGAGGAGGAAGAAGGCGTGAAAGGAGAAGAAGAAGCTTTAGCAGCAACAGCAGCAGCAACAGCAGCAGCAGAGGCCACAGTATCAGGAGTGGCAACAGCAACAAGAGCAGCAGCAGAAGCAGCAGGAGAAGAAGAAGATGAGAAAAAGGAGAAGGAGAGGAAGAAGAAGAGGAAGACTTAGCATTGGCAGCAGCAAAAGCAGTGGCAACAGCAGCAGCGGCAACAGCAGCAGCAGCACAAGGAGCAGTGGTAGCAGCAGCAGCAGTGGCAACAGCAGCAGCAGTGGTAGCAGAAAACTCAGCAGCAAGAGCAGCAGTAACAGCAGGGGCAACAGCAGCAGCAGTAGCATCAGAAGAAGAGGAAGAAGAAGATGAAGAAGAAGGAGAAGAAGACGAAGATTTAGCATTGGCAGCAGCAAGAGCAGTGGAAAAGCAGCAGCAGCACAAGGAGCAGCGGCAGCAGCAGCAGCAGTGGCAAGAGCATGCTCCGCAAGGGCAGCAGCAGCAAGAGCAGCAGCAGCAGCAGGCAGAGCAGAGGCAAGAGCAGGGGCAGCATCAGCAGCAGGGCAAGAGCAACAGCAGTGGCAGCAGCAGCAGGGCTGGAGGTGATGCAGGCGATGGTTGCTGCTACTGTTAATGCTGCTGCTGCTGCTGTTGCCACTGCTGTTCTTGTTGGCTCTGCTGCTGCTGTTGGCTCTTTAGCTGCTGCTGCCACTTGTGCAGTTTCTGCTGCTGCTGCTGTTGCCTCTGCTGTTGCTGTTGCTGCTGTTGCTGTTGCTGCTGCTGTTTACTCTGCTGGAGGTACTGTAATTACTGTTCTCTCTGTTGCTGCTCTTTTCACTGCTGCTGCTGTTGCTGCTATTTATTCTACTGGATATTTGCCATTATTGTTCTCTCTGTTGCTGCTGTTTTCACTGTTGCTGCTGCTGCCACTGCTGTTCCTGTTGCCTCTTCTGCTGGTGTTGGTGTTGCTGCTGCTGCTGCTCTTGGTGGTGTTTCCACTGCTATTGCTGTTGTCTCTGCCAGTGCTGCTGCTGCTGCTGCCACCACTGCTGCTGTTGCTGCTGCCTCCTCTGCTTCTGTTGCTGCTGTTGCTGTTTGTTCTGCTGCTGCAGTTGCCTCTGTTGCTGAAGTTTCCTCTGCTGCTGCTGTTGCTTTTGCTGTTCCTGCTGCTGTTGCCTTTGCTGCTCTCTCTGCTGCTGGTACTGCTGTTGCTGTTGTCACTGTTGTTGTTTCGATTGCCTCTGCTGCTGCTGTTGCTGCTGCTGCTGTTGCTGCTGTTGCTGCTGCCACTGCTGCTGCTGTTCCCCTTGCTGCTGCTGCTGTTGCTGTTGTTTCTGTTTCCTCTGCTGTTGCTACTGCTGCTGCTGTTCCCTCTGCTGCTGCTGTTGCCACTGCTCTTCCCATTGCCTCTGCTCTTGCTGCTCTTGCTGCTACTGTTGTCCCTGCTATTGCTGCTGTTGCTGTGCCACTGCTGGTGCTGTTGTCTCCTGTGTTTCTGCTACTGTTGCCTCTGCTGCTGCCATTGCAGTTGCTTCTGCAGCTGTTGCCACTACTGTTGGTGTTAAGCAGTAAAAGCAACATCAATGGTATCAGCAACCTCAACAGCAGCAGCCTAAGGGGAAGAATTAACAACAGCAGCAGCAGCGGTAGCAGAAAACTCAGCAGCAAAAGCAGCAAAGGCAGCAGGAGCAACATCAGCGTCAGCATGAGAAGAGGGAGAGGAAGAAGAGGAGGAAGAAGAAGGCAAAGGTGAAGAAGCTTTAGCAGTGGCAGCAGCAGTAGCAGAGGCCACAGTATCAGCAGTGGCAACAGCAACAACAGCAGCAGCATCAGAAACAGCAGCAGGAGAAGGAGATGAAGAAAAAGGAGAAGGAGAGGAAGAAGAAGAGGAAGCCTTCGCATTGGTAGCAGCAACAGCAGTGGCAACAGCAGCAGCAGCAGCACAAGGAGCAGTGGCAGCAGCAGCAGCAGTGTTAGTGGAAAATTCAGCAGCAGTAGCATCAGAAGAAGAGGAAAAAGAAGAAAAAGGAGGAGAAGAAGAAGGAGATTTAGCAGTGGCAGAAGCAACAGCAGCAGAATAGGCAACAGCATCATCATCATCATTATCAGCAGCAGCAGCAGGAGAAGAAGAAGAAGAAGTTGAAGAAGAATGAGAAGGAGAGGAAGAAGAAGAGGAAGGTTCAGCACTGGCAGCAGCAACAGCAGTGGCAACAGCAGCAGTGGTAGCAGAAAAGTCAGCAGCAAAAGCAGCAGTAGCAGCAGGGGCAACAGCAGCATCAGCATGAGAAGAAGGAGAGGAAGGAGAAGGCAAAGGAGAAGAAGAAGCTTTAGCAGTGGCAACAGCAGCAGCAGCAGCAGCAGCAAAGGCCACAGTATCAGCAGTGGCAACAGCAGCAGCAGCACAAGGAGCAGTTTTAGCAGCAGCAGCAGTGGCAACAGCAGCAGCAGTGTTAGCAGAAAACTCAGCAGCAAGAGCAGCAGTAACAGCAGGGGCAACAGCAGCAGCAGTAGCATCAGAAGAAGAGGAAGAAGAAGAAGGAGAAGAAGAAGATGAAGAAGAATGAGAAGAAGAAGATTTAGCACTGGCAGCAGCAAGAGCAGCAGCAGAGGCAAGAGTATCAGCAATAATAAGAGCAGCAGCAGCATCAGAGGAAGAATATGATGAAGAAGAAGGAGAAGAAGGTTTGGCATTGGCAGCAGCAAGAGCAGCAGCAGAGGCAGCAGCAAGAGCAGCAAGAGCAGCAGCAGCAAGAGCAGCAGCAGCAGCAGGCAGAGCAGAGGCAAGAGCAGGGACAGCAGCAGCAGCAGGGCAAGAGCAACAGCAGTGGCAGCAGCAGCAGGGCTGGAGGTGATGCAGGCGATGGTTGCTGCTACTGTTAATGCTGCTGCTGCTGCTGTTGCCACTGCTGTTCTTGTTGGCTCTGCTGCTGCTGTTGCCATTTCTGTTGCTGCTGCTCTTGGTACTGCTATTGCTGCTGCTGCTGTTGGTGCTGCTTCTGCCACTCTTGTGTAGATGTGCCAATGGGAGCAGGCAGCCCTCCAGCAGATGTGGTGCAGGGGTCTTTGTCTCCCCACCATGGGGCTACAGGAATCAGCAGTCAGTGAAGGTTGCTCCTGATGACCCCTGCAGCACCAATGGTGTAGAGAGACCCCGGGGTGAAGAAGTTGCCTCCAGAGAAGCTGTTGGCTCCAGCTTTAATTTGTGCCTGTGGTTTTGGAGTGTTGCAAATCAAGCACTGGGCAGCAGTGCCTGTTAGTCACCTGTGCTCTGCCCGAGCCTCTCTGACCTTTCCTCCAGCACTGATTCTTAAAGGAGAAAGCCAAAGTGTCTGACATCACCACCCAGTGGGTTCCCTTCATTTGGTGACACCGATGTGAGGGAATCACCAGCAGCAGGGCAGGAAGGGGCAGGCCCCAGGGCTAAGCACATTTCAGTCCCAAGGGTCCCAGGCTGCACAGAGAGCCTTGGGGGTATCAGGGCACTGAGAGATCTCCACAGGCAGCTTGTTCAGAGGGTCCCTGAGAGGCAATTTCATGACCAGGTGTGAGTCTGTGCCTTCCAAGGTCCCCATGAGCTGTTTCACTCAGGGAATAAAAAGCTTAATAGCATCAAAACGCTGAAGCCAGATCAAAGCAGAAGGGAGGCATCAGATCTGGTTGCTCTTTTTTCCTCACTCATTACCTGCATTGCTTGGAATGCACTCAGTGGTTATTTATGTTCCTGGGGATAGTTTTGCTTAGATTGGAAGAACACAGAACACAGGAAGGCAGACTGGAGCTGAAAATATGACAGCACAGTTCTTGGTGTAGAGGCAAAACAAACCTGGGTTTCCAAATCCCCCTGAATCTGTGCTTTGAAATGCAGCTGCAGAGATCCTAATGCCTGAGTTCTTCTAAGCTGTGATCAATAATTTCCTGATAGAGAATGGCTGCCTTGGTACAGGGAGTGCCATGGCAAAGACAAGGGGGCAGGGGAACAAGTTACTGCTGGGCACATTCCCATTGGGCTCCAGGGGGAAATATCTCCCCATGAGCAGAGCCAGCCACTGGGAATCAGCTCCCAGGGGCAGCAGTGGAGTCCCCTGCACTGGGCAGGTTGAGGCTCAGCTTGCCAGGGCCAGCTCCTTGCAGCTCTGCTGTGAGTGGTTGGAGCAGATGACCCTTGGGGTCCCTTCCAGCCTGGCACTCTGGGGTTCTGTGATTTCTGTTTGCAGGATTCCAAAGCCATTGGTAGAAACCAAACCAAGGGCAGGAGTCAGCCTCTCCATCCAGCCCCTGCCAAGCTGGGCACTGCTCAGCACAGCAGCCCCTGCCCAGCCCCTTGGCTTGCTCAGCACAGACACAGGAAGGGCAGTGCCCAGCCTGCAGCACACAGAGGTGCAGTGCAGCTGGCCCTGGGATGGGGCACCCACAGTCTGCTCCTTACCCTGAGAGAGCTCCACAGCTAACCTCAACTAGAATAGAGCAGACACTGCTGCTCAAATGTTTGCAACAGGAGGATCATCCAGAGAAAAGCATCACAGAGCTGTTCTGGGTGGAAAAAACCTTTCAGACCATTGAGGCCAACTCATAACCCAGCACTGCCAGGGTACCACTGAACCATGGCCTCAGCACCACAGCTACACAGGTTTGAAACTCGCCAGGGATGGGGACCCCACCACTGTGCTGGGCAGCCTGGCCCAGGCCTTGACAACCCTTCTGGGGAGGAAATTGTTCTTCATCTCCAACCCAAACCTCCCTTGGTGCAACCTGGAGCCATCTTCTCTTGTCCTGTCACTTCTTCCTTGGGAAAACAGACCAAGCCCCACCATGGAGGGTCTGGACAACACGGCTGGGGAGGAGCAGCTAAGGGTCATGGGGTTGTTGTCCCATGGGTAGGGACACCTCTGTTGTGGAGAGGGGGAATAGGGATGGAGGATGGTGATTATTAATTATGACTTATGAAAATATGAGTTATGGAATTGTTTATTATTATTAATATTCAATTAATTACTTTATATACATTGATTCGGATGCACGGATGTAATAATATAGACCATAACTGATTTAGTATTTACAATTATACCCAATTATAGTATTTACAGTCAATTTCTAATGAAGGGAACAAAAGGGTGCAGTTCCGCCACTTGTCCACTAGATGGAGACTCGACAAGACGCTTGCGGCTGCTAGCTATGTATAGAGATATTTATGATGTTATCACAAGGCAGGTTAAGCTGGAAATATCACGCGGCTATGCGTGGGCACTTTGAATAGAACATTACTAAATGTTACACACATGAAAGATACACGCAGCGAGACAAGTTGCCAGATCACGCGGGCTCGCTGGCTATCTGCTTCTGCCCGAGGTTGGCCCCGTTCAGGCGGTGCTTTCTTTCTCCCTCCCGTCTTGGGGAGGGGGGGGGCAAGGTTGGCTTTCTCCTCCTGCGGTCTGCAGGAAGGGCAGTTCGCTTCTTTGTCCTCCCGTGGTCTGTGGGGAGGGCCTGGCTCCCTGACCGGAGGACGGCTCAGGAGGGCCAGGTCTTTTCGGTGCTCGGCCCTACGATCGAGGGCAGTTTTCCCATAGGCAGGTCTCCGGTGGGGGCTGCGGTGACGCAATGCTTCCCCCCCTCGGCTCGGCTCGAGGTGAGCTGACTGCTGCTTCTCTAGGCGACTGCTTCCATTTAAATTATAATGGTACAGTCATTGCCTTGACTTCAATTGAGAGGGTATCTTTGCTCTCTCTTTCCCTCGGGGAAATCCCGGGTGTTTCGCCCTGATACGGGCTGCGGAGCGGCTGCAGAGGGCGGCTCCTTTCACTCCCGCGGTCTGCGGGGGCCACGCAAGATGCGTTTCTGCTTATGGCTGCTTAATTAGCTTGCAGCGTTTCTGGACAGCCAGGCTTAGGCTAGTCCTTCCCCATTTGGGTTACAGCTTACCCTCTCTTGGGGCTTCCCTCAGTCCTTTTCGACTGGGTCTATGTCGCTTCTGGCGACGGGGTCATCCTTTGCGGGTCCTCGATGCACGCTCCATGGGCTGGCTGCCATGTTCGCAGAGGCTTCCATTACGCTTGCGTGGGAGGCTTCTAGCTTACACAATCGTGAGGTGCATGATGGGTGAAAGCAAAGGAGAGAGCAACGTGGCACCAAAATGGGGCAATACTTATAGACACTCGAGGCTGGAACTAGCCAATGGGCACATTGCCAACAACCTGCTTCCACCCATAGAAAAGGTGAAGCTAGAATTATGCCCGTAGATGGACAGAGCATAAGCATGCCATTGAGATGGGTGCCTACAGTTGTTTATTCCCTTAGGAGACAGGCTGGCGCCTGAACCTTTTGTTCCTACTCTCCTGAAAGGAAGGTGGAAGGGGGACTTCCCAGAACATGTTGGGACAAGTTAGCTGGTATCTGGGGGCATAATTCTGGGCATGTGATGCCTTCATGACAACCTCCCACCAGCCCAGGTTGCTCAAGGCCTCTTCCAGCCCGGCCTTGAATACCTGCAGGGAGGGAACATCCACATCCTCCCTGGACAACCTGTTCCAGTGTCTCACCATCCTCACCCTCAAGAATTTCTTCCTCATATCCAGTCTCAGTCTCCCCTCTCCCAGCTCAAAGCCATCATCCCTCATCCTGTCACTCCCAGCCCTTGTCCAAAGTCCCTCCCCAGCTCTCCTGGAGCCCCTCCAGGTACTGAAAGGTTGCTCTAAGGCCTCCCTGCAACCTTCTCTTCTCCAGCCTGAACAGAATGTCACCTGTATTCCACGGTGTCTCTGTTCAGCTGACACCGCCCTGCTTAACGAAGCCAGCAGGAGCTGTCCCAGGTGAGAAATGAGCTACCCAGCCCCGACGAGCGCTAGGGACGAGAGCTAAGGAATTCCTTTACCTTGGGTCCCGAGCAGACCAGGCCTGTGCCGGCAGCAGCCACGAGGGGGCAGTGCGGGCCCAGGGAACAGCTTGAGCTCAGCCCTGCGTGCGGCACAGCAGAGCACGGCCGGGCTCTGGGGAGCTGTGAGTCTGAGATTGATTCAGGGGATCACAGAATGGTTTGGGTTCGAAGGGTCTTTAAAGATCATCTAGGTCCAAGCCCCCTGCCATGGACATGGACACCTCCACTATCCCAGGTTGCTCAAGGCTCTCCTGGAGCCCCTTCAGGTACTCCAGGCTGCTCTCCAGCAGCTCCAGGTCCTTCTTGTGCTGGGGGCCCCAGACCTGGAGGCAGTGCTGCAGGTGGGGTCTGAGCAGAGCAGAGCAGAGGGGCAGAATCCCCTCCCTGTGCTGCTGCTCTCCCTGCTCTGGATGCAGCTCAGCACACAGCTGTCTGCTGGGCTGCCAGGGACCATTGCTGGCTCCTGGGGAGTTTGTCACCAACTGACACCCCCAAGGCCTCCTCCTCAAGGCTGCTCTCAAGCAATTCTCTACCCAGCCTGGATTTGTGGTTGGGATTGCCCTGACCCAGCTGCAGGACCTTGTGCTTGGCCTTGTTGAACTTCATGAATCTGGCTTGGGCCACCCTCTCCAGCCTGCCCAGGTCCCTCTGGATGGATCCTTTCCCTCCAGTGTGTCAGTTGCACCACACAGCTTGGTGTCCAGCTGTGCATTAAGTGCTAGCTAGGTTAAGTATTAGAATATATTGCTGTAGTGTCTCCATTCTCTATTAACAGCATCATCAAACAGAAATTCTGTGCTCCAAAAAAGCCTCATCTAAACAGCAGTGTTTATCTCAGTGCACTCATGAAACTGAATGACAGAACAACTGTCTGTCACCCTGCAGTGCACAATCATTTTCTGACTAAAGGTCAGGTAGCTTCTGTGCTACTACCCCACAACAGAACCCAAACACTGTTTTAATGAAGTCTGATCAATCATCGTAAGAGAGATCTTAGACCAAACTGTTAACTGTTTGGAACAAAAACTCATTGTCTTTCAGCCTCACCAGCTGCCATAGAGCACCAGGGGATTTTATCAGGCAGCATTGGGGTTGTTCCAACAGTTGGTTGCAGTGATCTTGAAGGTCTTTTCCAACCTAAATGATTCTTTGATGCTGTGGTCCTGTGCTTGTTTGTCTGATTTTTGCTGAGCAGGCCAGATCTGTCTGTGGGTGCTTGCTGGCAAACACACACATTGCATCTAAATAAAACCTGTGGAGAATGGCCTGCAGGAGCCAAAGAGAACCTCACAGCTATGGCCTTTAACCTGCTTTGCAAGTGTATGAATTTAAAGCACTCTGAAGAGTAGAAGAGTCTTGCTTGCTTTCTGTTCATTGATTGCACAGAATCATTTGTACCCAGGGAGCCCTTGCACTCCAGGGGCTGGCTGTGACTCCATGCTCATGACAGGCTCAAAGAGGTCAGAAAAGGTAGAGCTAGAATTCCAGTAGTGTCCAGATGGGCACATCTGTCAAGTGCACAACATGATACACCTGTGCTAGCTCTGCATCCTCCTGGGAGCAGCCCCAGTGTGGGGTGGGTAAGGTGCCCCATGGTGACTAGCTCCTAGGGTAACTCCCCCAGCTCCTCTCCACCAGCATTTCCTCAGGCATCTAATGACTAAGTTAAAATCAAATGGCACTCCTACAGTACTGTTTGTTACACCCATGGAACAGCAGGACAAGCCAGCTGAACATAAGCCAGTGTGTGCCCAGGTGGCCAAGAGCACTACCAGCATCCTGCATCAGCAATGGTGTGGCCAGCAGGAGCAGGGATAGGATCCTGCCCCTGTGCTCAGCACTGGTGAGGCTGCATCTCCAATACCATATTCAACTTTGGAGCCTCATCACAAGAAGGACATTGAGGAGCTGGAGCAGGTCTAGAGGTGGGGAAAGGTCTGGAAAACAGGGCTGGGGAGGAGCAGCTGAGGAAGCTGGGGGTGTTTAGTCTGGAAAAGAGGAGGCTGAGGGGAGACCTCATTGCTCTCTACAGCTCCCTGAGAGGAGGTTCGAGTGAGGTGGGGTCAGTCTGTTCAACCAAGTAACAAGTGAAAGGATGAGAGGAAATGGCCTCAAGTTGCTCCAAGATAAGTTTAGGTTGGACATGAGGAAGAATTTCTTCCCAGCAAGGGTTCTCAGGCAACTGGAACAGGCTGCCCAGGGAGGTGCTGGGGTCATCATCCCTGGAGAGACTGAAGAGTTGTGTAGATGCAGTACTTAGGGACAGGGTTTTGTCAAGGGCTTGTCAGTGTTGGGCTCAATGATCTTAAAGGTCCTTTCCAATGTGAGCAGTTCTGTGGCTCTGACAAGCAGCAGTGCTGAGCTTCTACCACATGAAGCAAAGCAAAGTGTTGCTTTCTCTTGTCATGCTGCTCCCAGGTGGCTTCTCACAGGCATTAGCAATGCTGGGATCCATTTGGGATCACTGGTTGGGGCATGCTCTCATCTATGCAGTGCTTTCCAAAGTATCCGAGCAGCCTGCTCTAGTTGAGATGCCCCTGCTGAGGGGGTTGAACAAGAAGACCTATGATGCACTCTGTGACTCTGTGTGACATTGTCTAACACTGGAAGAGTATCTCAGCCCTGTTCTGAGTCTGTGTCCATCCCAGGCACTCACCACTGCCCTGGCAGGTTGTACATTTAGCTGTTTGTAGAACACTTTCTGTGCAATTTGTGCTCCTACAAGTGCTGGTTGGCAGGTAAAGGCCACAGGAGCTAGGCTGTGTCCTCTTGGAAGCCATCCCAGCCCTGTGCAGTTGCCCTAGCTCCATACAGCCCTAGGACATGTGCCACAGGAGGTCTAAACCCCTGTGAGTGCAGGTATGCTAGTTAGCTAGGCTGGCCTAAGGCCTGCAGCCTGGCTGGAAGGCTGCTTCTGAGCTGAAGAGCAGGAAAACACATTTCCTAGCTGCTGAAAGCTGTTAAATACCTGCTTTTAATAGGGCTAATTTAAAACAACAAACACTGCTTTGGACTGTGCATGTCTTTCAGAGGCCCAATTAATGGGGCTGGGTAAGGACTGGAGGCACCACTGGGCTGTGTGGACACTGTGGTCCTATGTTAGCAACCTTTGGTCCTGCCTGTGAGGCTGTGAAATGCTTTGTTCCTCACAGCACAAAAAGGCTGCTAGGGTTGAATGTTCTCACCAGCAGCAAACATGAGTCCTGCTGCCTCTGGCACAGCCCAGTGACAGCCAGCAGCTGAGCAACACTGCCCCAGACTCATCAGACCTTTCTGGGGACACTTCTCAGACCCGTCCTGCGTTGGCAGCTGTGGGGCTGTGGGCTTGGGCTGGCACAGTGCAGGGATGAAGCAGCCAGGGCTAGCAGAGAGGGCTGCAGGCAGCTGTTCTGCAGGGCAGGAGCAAGGGCTGGATCCTGCCGTGGAGATGGGCCCTTAGTCATGCTTCTAAACTCTGCTCAGATGCAAAATGTGTTGAAGGCTTTAGTACAGTTCGGGAACAGATTCCTTGAAAAAATTTCTGGCATTTCCTGGTTCCAGCCAGGCTGAAAAACACTGTGAGAATGTGGTGGGGTTTGTATGTCCATTTATGGACATGAAGCAAAGGAGGAAAAAAAAGTGGAAAATGAGAGGAAAAATAAAGTTAACTGAGCTGCTTCCTCTCTCGGATTCTTCTTGGGTTTGGGGCAAAGCTTTGCACTGGCATTGCAGCTCAGCTTCTCCTCTCTGACTGCTTCCATATGCAGGCAGAGTGTAACATCAGTGAAAGCCTCATTGAAGCCCTGATTGTAAAGGACCAAGGGGTTTGGTGGTGGGGTGCAGAGTCACAGGATCACAGGATGTGAGGGGTTGGAAGGGACCTCCAGAGATCATCAAGTCCAACCCCCCTACCAGAGCAGGGTCATAGGATCTAGGGCAGGTCACACGGGAACACAGCCAGATGGGTCTTGAAAGTTTCCAGAGAAGGAGACTTCACAACCTCTCTGGGCAGCCTGCTCCAGGGCTCTGGGACCCTCGCAGTGAAGAAGTTCCTCCTCATGGTGAGGTCTATCCCTGTCCCTCCTGAACTGGGGAGTCCAGAACTGGAGGCAATATTCCAGGTGAGGTCTCTCCAGGGCAGAGTGGAGGGGGAGGAGAACCTCCCTGGATCTGCTGGACACACTCCTCTGAATGCCCCCCAGGACCCCATTGCCCTTCTTGGCCACCAGGGCACATTGCTGCCCCATGCAGACCTTGCTGCCCACCAGCACTCCCAGGTCCTTCTCCACAGGGCTGCTCTCCAGCAGATCCCCTCCCAGCCTGTCCTGCTGCAGTTTATTCTTCCTCCCCAGGTGCAGGACTCTGCTCTTATCCTTGCTGAGCCTCACTGGGTTCCTCTCAGCCTGTCCAAGTCTCTGAATGGCCTCACAGCCTTTGGGAGGGTTGAAATATTTCATGCTTAAGTAAGAGCATTTCTGTGCTTTCTTCCATCCCATGTCCTGCTCAGTGTAGTGGGACAAGCCCCTTCATCAAGTGTGGTGTCTCAAAGAGCTGTGCTGGATGAGAAAGATACAAATGGTCTGGTTAAGGGTTTGCTATTTCTAGTGGTGTCCAGCAGGCAGTTTTCTCATCTGAGTCCCTGTCTTTGTGAGTCAAACAACTGGATACTGTTCAAAGCCTTATTTGTTCCTGTGTGGTTATGGGGCTTTAAAAGTAGCTCATTCTTGAAAAGTTTCTTAACTAGTGTCTTTTGGATGTTTCTTAGCTCTGGGGAATCTGACAAATTTCAGTCTGGAGAGCAGAGCCTATGAAAGGGCTCTAATCCCTGTCTGTTGTTCACATCTGCGTTGTGTTAGGAAGCTGAGCTGCAAAGCCAGGCACAAGTGCTGTGGTACAACAGCCTCAATTATGAGGGCTTGCAGTTAGGCCACCAATTACTGATACTCTGGTTTGCAGCCACCTTGAATTCTTGATTAATGACTGAGTGTCACTGATTACAGAAACATTTGGTCAACAACAAGTTCTGCATGGGACAGCAATGTGCCCTTGAGGCCAAGAAGGCCAATGGGATCCTGAGGTGCATTCAGAAGAGTGTGGCCAGAAGGGCAAGGGAGGTTCTCCTACCCTCCCTGCTCTGCCCTACTGAAGTCCCATCCAGTTCTGGGCTCCCCAGTTCAAGAGGGACAGAGATCTGCTGGAGTGAGTCTGATAGAGACTACAAGGATGCCAAAGGGCCTGGAACATCTGTGTGAGGAGGAAGGGCTAAGAGCCCTGGGGCTGCTTAGCCTGGAGAAGAGAAGGCTGAGAGGAGAGCTGATCAATGTCGATCAATATCTGAGGGGTGGGGGGCAAGAAGGGGCCAGGCTCTGCTCAGTGGTGTCCTGGGGTAGGACAAGGGGCAGTGGACACAAACTGGAACCCAGGAAGTTCTACCTCAACATGAGGAGAAACTTTGTTGTGAGGGTGCTGGAGGCCTGGAGCAGGCTGCCCAGAGAAGTTGTGGAGTCTCCTTCTCTGGAGACTTTCAAGCCCCACCTGTGTGACCTGCCCTGGCTGATCCTGCTCTGACAGGGGGGTTGAACTTGATGGTCTCTGGAGGTCTCTTCCAAACTCTAGCATTCTGGGATTCTGTGACTTTATAGAAGCTCTTTACCAACTGTTGCTGTTGCTGGAGATCCATTTGCAGGAGCTGGTCAGCTGAAGGAAGATCCTTTCATATATGACTAAAAGTAGAGTAGCAAACCTGCACAAGAAGGTTTTCTGAAGAGGTAAACATGCAAAGCAGACTTCCAAAGCAAGGTATTTTGGAGGAAGTGTGAATCAATGTCCTCTCCTGTGTGACTTTGGACTTTTTAATTCAAGTTTCACTCTTGCATCTCTGCATTTCAGGCACAAAGAATGAAGCAGGAAACCCTTTGATGGTTGAAAGGCCCCATTTAACCATTATTTAAGGTACCATAGATTCCCCAAAGGGTTTGGTTTTCCCAGGATACCTCTGAAAGAAAATCTTGCAAACAGCATGATGCCTACCAATGCCTTTAGGAGACCTGACACCAAATATTTAAATTAGTTTTATTTTGGGGGCTGGACAAGACGACCTTCAGGGGTGATTTCCAACCTGATACATTCTATAATTCCTTACCCTGAGAGATGAAGCCTTCAGAGGTCTAATACCTGTGCCACCTGTGGTGTAAAGTGGATGTTTCTGTCAGAAGAATACATGGAGGGAAAAAGGAGTGCAAATCATGTAATGCAGAGCAACACCTTGCTGAAGAGCTCTGCACATGAAGCACACATCCTCATTTTAATTCATAGTGGCAACAGCAAACCACAATTAAATATGTTGACAGGAGGCCTCTTCCATCCTGCTCCTCTGGCCTGTGAAGCAGTGTGAGGGTTTGTCAGGCAGCAGGCAAAGAAGCTGCCTCGTTGTAGTGCCAAGCAGAGGGCAGGCCATGGTCCCAAGCTGTTTTGGGGGAGCCCCTCTGTGGGTGTCTGCAGGTGGCCCTTCCTAAAGTAGAGCACTGCTGTGGTGCCGTGGCCTTGCAGCCCTGTGTGCCAGGCACAGCTGGTGGGCAGTGCAGGGAGGAGGCAGTGCTGTGAAGATTAGGTGTGTGAGAAACACCCAGAGCAGTGGGAGCAGTGCCTGAGAGAACCTCCTGAGCTGGCCGGGAGGCTCAAGAGGTCGATGTCCCAAGCAATGGCCTTTCACCACAGTGAGTGCTGCCAGGCTGTGGCAGAAGGCAGGGCAGAGCTGTTCATGAACAGGCTTGAGCAGCACCATAAATAAACGTTCAAGAAATGCGGCCATGGCGCTAGGGAACAGGCTTCAGTGGCCATGGTGGTGTTGGCTTGATGGCTGGCCTGGATGATCTGTAAGCTCTCCATCTCTTCAGGGCATTAATCCCATGCTGCCAGCTATGTTGTGCTTCTTCCTGCTCTTTGGATCCTGAGAGCTTTTCTATTGATGAGTAGGAACTGAGTCCACACACGTCCTGCTCGGGCTGGAACTAGGAAGGAGCTTTCTTCTCCTCTGGGGTGGAGCCACAGCAGCAGTTGGACAGCCAGTCCTTGGGCTTGTTTGAGCTTCTGAAGTGTTTCCAGGGTGAACTGAATGGCTGCATCGTATTCATAACCTGAAAATAAAAACAATAATAATAAAAACCATGGAGAGAGGAAAAATGCTGGAGAGTCTCAGGGAGTGTCAGAGACAGAGGCTACCCAAAACTGTTTCATATGGACACAGAAAGCCACTTCCTCATGCCAGGAAAATCCCTGGTAGTACTTTTAGAGGAAGGGGAAATGATTCTCTGGGCTTTGCAAAGCCTGGTGAGGCCTCTGACACAACTCCTGTTGACCTCTCATTAGTTTGGGGCTTTGTTGCCCACCACCAGTCAAAGCTGGTGTCAGCCTGCCCTGCTGCTAACGCTGGCTGAAAGTGATGGGGTTGGAAGGTGCTCAGGGAGGATGGACTGCTTTGGGAGCTAACACTCTTTCACCACCAGGAAATTCCAGCTTGAACCTGTTTGCCTGAAAAGGATTCTTGTTGGAGAGTGGGTGTTTGTTCTGAAAACAAGACCTAATGCTTCTAGTACAAAGGTTAATTTGAAATTCAAAGAATCCCCTTGGCTAATAACAGGACAAAAAATAGTCTGCAGGGCCTAGCACAGGGCTGCAGCTTTTCCTTCAGCTCTGAGGGGGACTCACAACAGGACTTGCACTGCTGTTTCCTTACCTGAGAAGAATGTTTGGACCATCACCAAAGTGCGTAGCTCTTACAGCACTTCTCATCTGTGGGCCTGCAAGAGTTTGAATCCGCAGTGAGCTCACAGGCAGAACTGTCCCATTTGCTCATCAAGTAGGAAGATAAACCCAGGCCTTTGCCAGCTGACTGCAGTGCTTTGTCCACCATTCCATGCTAAGGTCTTAGTTCAAGTCAAACCACTTCTAAGTTAGCCCCACTCTGCATTAAGGTGAAATCAGAAGATCTGAAGAGGCCTCTTCCAACCTTCATTCTTCTATGACCTGTGGTGCAGCCCTTTAGCTCATCACTGAGAATGCCACCCAGGGGCTTCTGGATTGGGCTCTTAGTGCAGATACTTTAACAACATTTCCTTGCCTTGGTGGAAAATAAACTTTACCCAGTGGCACACCTGTGTGACACTGAGCACGTTGTGTGGTGCACTCCAGCAGCAGCTGGAGGCTGTGGGGACCAGCTGGCCTGTTTGTAAAGCTGCCACATGTGATGCGTGAGGAACCTGCTGCACTTTCTAATGCAATACTCAGGCTTGGCAAAGCAAGCCTGGCCCTGCCCTCCCATCTAAATTTAGAAGCATAACAAACTGCAGTTGGTTCACTCCTAACAGAGCAAGTAGCCACAAATCATTAGCTTGTTGTTAAATGTGTGTGCTTCTGGGCAAAGATCCCACCATGCACTACTTGACTTTCGCCCAGTGCCCACCCAAGCCCTTTCAGCACCATCATAAGAGTACAGACTAAAGGTGAATGAAATACCAAGCCATTTATATAAAAAATATAAATACTTTATTTTTCAACTAAAAAGGTGCAAACATGTAACTTTCGGTCACACTTCTCAACAAATAAACTGTCCAAAGAGCCATAGTCAAAGGAGGAAACAAATGCTCCAGTGGAAAAACTGCTAGGCTACGGCAGAGCCCTTCTCCTTAAAGCCACTTGTCCAACAAAGTGGAAGTCAACAACATTTTGCCAGACGGATGCTTTGCAAAGCTCCTCAGCTCTGACAAGCTCCATCTTGATCTCAGCTCCCCCTTTGGCCCTGTCTGCAATTTCCACTGGAGTAACCATTTCATGCTTTGAATGCATTGTCAAAAATAAAAAGCTTGAATTCCTACCTATCTTGTTCCAAAAACCAGAAGGCTATCATTGACACTTCAAAGCATTAAACAAAGGCACAAAACTTTAAATTAATTTAGATAACTGTACAAATCTATGTACACAGACTATTTACAGTATTCATAAAAAGGAGCTTGTGACAGAGCAATGCCTGCCACCAGCTGTCCAGTCTAAGAGACATGATTCTGATTCTTGCTGGCCAAGCCACACGAATCAGGGTCAGAGCTGAACCGTGGCTGTCCTGACTCACAGGACACCTCCTGCTTAGCGCTCTGCTGGCTGCAAACATGCCAATGGTCTCCTTCTCAATTGCACTACTAGGTGAAGCAAGCTGTCCTGCATCAAGGGGACGTTTGCTCCCATCTGCTCTTCCTGCCTCTATTTCCCTTCACCCCTTCTTCACACCACCTCATGAGCAGCGTGCTCCGAAGCTGTGTCTTGCTGTGGTCCCACCGGTCCGGTCCGGTCCAGTCCGATCTGTTCCGTTCCACCTTCTTTCAAACCACCACTTGGGGTCAGTAGAAAAATTGTCTTTAAGTCACATGGAGCAGTATTGTTGAAATTTAAAAAAAAATAATAATTAAAAAAAAAGCTGATTTAAATGCCTTGTGCTATTGAATCGTGTTTACAAAATGAGATGCAAATCAGTTCAAGTCGAGAACCTTAGTTAAGAGTCTCCTCCCAGCTTTATGCCATGTCCCCATACATCTTCCTGTAGTAGAGAGACTCAAAGATGTCGTTGTCCCCAGGGCAGTTGTGGTGGCAGGCACAGGTCTTGATGAACATCATTTTCCTCTTCATGGTCTCCCCGTCGGGGCACTTGAACTCAACAGGCAGGGTGGCTGTTCTGTGGGGCGTGCAGCAGCGCCCATCAGTGCAGACCCCACAGAACTTAGCCCGATAGGTCTTGACGCTGGTGCAGCCAGACAGCTCAAACTTGATGGGCTTGGAGATTTTGGGGGTGCGAATGCACTTCTTGCCTTTCTGTCAGGAGAGAAGTGAAGACAGAAGGTTGAGAAGGTTGGAGGTTGGGCTTTCACACAGCACTAGGCTTGCGACCCAGGGCAAGCAGACACGCTCAGCCTTGCACTTTCATCAGAGCACAGTGTCTTGCACAGTGTTATTAAGTTACTATAAGGTGTGGAGGGAAAACTAAGGACATATTGTAAGCTGTTCTGCCACTGGGGCAAAACTCAAACTTCTAGGTAAACCACTTGAAACTGACTGCATCACAGCTCCACATTTTTTGGTGAGACACTGGGTTTTTACTAACAGATGGAAGCATCCTAGTAGATCACACATAAAGATGGGATTATTTACCTTGATGTTCTCCTCCAGATCTGCTTCACAAGGTCTGACCATGCAGAGCCTACTCTGCTTCTCCAGCCTGCAGAAGGCGTTATCGTTGGTGACCCTGGTTGAGATGCCCATGCCACAAGTCTTGGAACAAGCACTCCACTCTGTGGTCTGAACCAGGCAGTTGTCACGCATCATTGTTGGGTCTGGACCATATGTATCTTCCAGTCTGTAAGCTGCAGGAGGCAGACAACCAAGGTGAGCTCACCACCTGACCTCATGCCCTGCTAAAAGTTCTCTTGCCTTTCCTGAGAAATTCAGGCAGACACACTTATCTGTGGGGTGACTCTACTTGCTGCAGCACTCCCACTGCCCAGGTGCCCTGTCTGAACCCATCCCACCACCTTCAGCCTCCATGCACGTTTGCTCCTTCCCCCCAGGCTGCCGTCTGCCGGGTGCCCCCACTCACCAGCCAGAGCAGGTCCCACGGCAGTCTGCTCCTTGGCGTCGTCGCAAACCCACTCCTCGCAGCACTTGCCGGGGAGCTTCACCCGGCGCGGGTAGGGGCAGTCGGGGCTGGGCAGGCGCACGTCCATGCTGCAGAGGGGCACGCAGCCCACCGCGCCGTCCAGGCAGGTGCACTGGTACTTGCAGCTGCTCTGGAAGGACTCTCCGCTCCGGTATACCATGCCGCCGAACACGCAGGGAGCGCCGTCCCGAGCTGCGAGGGGCAGGAGGCATGGCGTGAGGCGGGCGGTGCGGCCGAGCAGCCACCCCGGCTCCCTAATGCTCCCCCCTGCCCCACCTCGTCCCGGTGCCCCGGGCGGTGGCAGCGCCAGCCCCACTCACCGGTGCAAACGCCGATTCTGCGGTTGGCGGGGGAGCCGAAGTCGCAAAAGAGTCCCTTGTGGTGGTCGCAGGGGTCGCGCTCGGTGCAGAGCTCGCCCAGCTGCTTGGCGCAGACGCGGCAGCAGCCACAGCCGTCGAGCACCAGGGAGACGCCGGCCGGGCAGACGGGGCCGGGCCCCGGGCCGCACTGGCACTGCCCGCTGCACTCCTGCCCCTGCGCCTCCTGCAAGCGGCGGGACACAGAAAGAGAGATGAGGGGGGGCGTCAGGGTCAGCAGCACCGGGACCGCGGCGGCCGGGGCAGGGGCGGCCGTACTTACCGAGCTGAGGAGGGCGACGAGAAGGGCTACGGCGAAGCTGGCAGGGCTCATCCCGCGGCGGTCGTGGGCTTGTGGGGGACGCGGTGTCGGGGCGCGGAGGTGAGGCGAGAGCCGAGGTGAGCTGAGGTGAGGCGAGCAGAGGTTCCGCTGGGCGATCCTCCGCGGCGGAGCGGCCGGGCCGGGCGGTGAGGAGATAGGACGGCGACCGGGCGGGTGGGTGAGAGGGTGCTGCGCTGCGCTGCGCTGTGCTGCTCCGCTCCGTTCGCCCCGAGCCTGGCGGGAGGTGGCTGTGTGACTGCCGAGAGCCGGCGCGGCCGCGGCTTTATAGGCGGCGGCGGCGCGGTGTCGCCAATGGGCTGAATGGGGCCGCGGACAAACAGCGACATTCCGCGCATTCCGCCGCGCCGCGCCGCGCCGCCCGCCCCGCCCCGCAGCGGCCCTGACCCCTGACTCCCGCATTCCTCCGGCTGTGCACACACACCCCCCAACGCGCCCCCGGCCCCTCCTACCTCACCTCTCTCTTTATTTTTCGTCCCGATGTTTTTCAGCCTGAGTCACCTCCGCTGCCAGCGCCGCCCGGCCACCCCTCCTCCCCCGCCCGCGCGTTATTCCGAGGGGGGCTACGGGCCGGTTGCCAGGGGCGGCCGGGGGAATCCGCTATGCCCTCCCTCCGCGCTGCTCATTCGCCCCCCGTCCGTTCCTCAGGCAGAGGGGTCGAGGGGCGGCTGGAGCCCGACGAGTTCCCCGGGGGCTTGCGACCTCGCCTAAGGGTGCCCGGTGCCCGGCGTCCAGCGGCCCCGGCGCTTTGGTCCCGCCGAGCAAAGGTATAATTACAGTAGCGGGTATAAATTGAGTCTGTGTGCCAGTGAATCATGCCGAGTGTCTGTGATGTGTTCCTTCCCTAATAGATGCTCTCTATGAATAGAGAGAGTGCCTGTTTACTCTGGAATAGTTGGCCCGGCGGGCACAGGCTGCAGCCTGGAAGAAGTGGCTATTCTTTCCCCAGGGCCTGTCTGCAGCTGTCATTTCTGAGCAACACCTTCCTCGCACATCCCTGCTTCCCAGCCTTGCCCATGGTCCACCCTGACATTACAAGAAGGCTCTGGCACCCCGCTGCGCTCAGCCCAGCCTTCGCCCTGTGGTTTGTCTCTGACCAAACACAAGACCCAAGCATTGTGGCTTGTATTGAGTCATTACAGATAACTGTTAGGGTTGGTTTTGTTGTTTTGTTTTGTTCTGTTTCTTTTTTTAACCAGGAGGATGTCTCTTCCCCCACGTCCTCACATGTCATTTGAATATGCAGTGATGTCATGCTGGTTGACCTCCACTTTTAACACATGGGCTGGCAGCGTTTTGGCTTCTGACCTCTAGAAGCATGTTAGTGTTTAACGAGGGAGATCAAGCTCAATGCATTTGATTCAGCAAACTGAAATCTGATGGACGTCTTAAAAGATAACCATCTCTGGCATGCAGGCTTTCTCCTTCTGCCACAGTCCCCCCACACGCAGCCATGCTCCCATGCTATGATGCAGCAATGTGCATGCACAGATTCTTGAGGCACAAGGAAACACTTTCCTATAAACCCCCAGTAGGCTGTGTTGTACTGTGAAACTGGTACTTGTGTTCTGCCAGCAATGTGCTGTGGCTGGGAAAGTCATTTGGATGCCATTTCATCAACTTGAAATTCTCTATTAAATGAAATGAGATCAGCTCTGAAACAACAACAACCAAAAATTCAATCCCAGAGGAAGAGTTATGGTAAATAATACATGGTCCTAAAGCCATGGGGCTCTTGAAATCTCTATTTACTTGAAGGGCTCCAATGGGCTCAGTGCTGGGTAAATAAGATGTGTACCAAACTATGTCTGACATGCATACCAAAATGCAAATGTAACCAGGTAAACAGAATGCCTTTTTTAAATGCCTAAATATGGTAGGGGAACATCAGAGAGAGAGAGGCTCTAGACATGTTTTATAACTTTCCATGTCAGAGGTTTTTTTTCAGGGAAACAATTTTATTAAACAAAACCTAAGAATCTCACTGACAGAAAAAGTATGTTTAAAAGTAACAAACCACCAGAAAGGCAGGAAACCCAAAATTAAAGGATAAATCTGTCCTGAGTCCTCACACTGCAGGCCAAGTACAGCAAGCCCCAGCTACTTGCTGCCCCAAGAGAAAAAAAACAAATAAAATAAACTTAAATATGCTTTTGGGCTTCAGAACTAATTCTGGTCCTGCACTACTGTCAAGTGGGCATTAGCCCAACACATTACACATTGTGCCAGCCTATGGAAGGGGGGAAGGAGAAGGTCCATCAGGTTTGCCTTTTCACAGGCTCACAGGATGTTAGGGGTTGGAAGGGGCCTCCGGAGATCATCCAGTCCAACCCCCTCCAGCACAGGTCACACAGGAATGCATCCAGGTAGGTCTTGAAAGCCTCCAGAGCACACTCCAGAACCTCTCTGGGCAACCTGCTCCAGTGCTCTGTGAACCTCACAGTAAAGAAGTTCCTCCTCATGTTGAGGTGAAACCTCCTGTGCGCCTTGTCCTATCCCAGGGTGCAACTGAGCAGAGCCTGTCCCCTCTCTCTTGACCCCCCCAGCCCTCACATATTGATAGACATTCATCAGATCCCCTCTCTGTCCTCTCCAGACTAACCACCCCCAGGGCTCTCAGCCTCTCCTCCCCAGGCAGTGCTCCAATCCCTTCAGCATCCTTGTAGCCCTTCCTTGGACTCTCTCCAGCAGATCCTTGTCCCTCTTGGACTGGAGAGGCCAGAACTGGATGCAATATTCCAGGTTTCCATTCTCATTATGGCAAAGTAGAGTGGGAGGACAACCTCCCTGGATTTGCTGGACATCTCTTAATGTACCCCAGAATCCCATTGGCTTTCTTGGCCACCAGGGCACATCTTGGTGTCTGTGCCACTAGGTGTGACCTTTGGGCACCTCCTGTGTGTGTGCAGGGGCACAGGGAGCCTGGAAGCAGAGATTCCAACTGATCTTCAGTTGATCCTTTCCCATGATAATATGCCATGAGCTGGAAGAAGTACACCTTGGCAGGGATGCATAAAATGGTTAAAATATCCCAATCCTGCCTTCCATGCAGCTGTTTGTACAGCACATGCTTTTAAGAGAGTATATTTTTTCTGCTGAAGCTAGGAATTCACTGCACCAGCCTGGCAGCCTTGTTTACACATCTATATAGGGTATGTGTGTGTCTACAGCAGCTTCAGTTGGTACAGTTCCTTGGGTGAAGCCTTGTAAAAGGTACAGGTGTGGATATGCCACATTCCTCCATCATGTTTTTCCTTCTTTTTATTTTTTTCCTTCCCTCCTCCCCCCCCCCCCCAAAAAAAAAAAAAAAAAGTCACTTGATCAGGTATCAGACATGCTGAAAGCCTGGCAAGGCTACAGGAAAGTGGCTAGACTTGGAGTGTTTGTGTACTTAAAGAAAGAATCTTGCACATTTTCAACCTTCAGTCACAGATATTTTTTTATAGGATCAGGCGGAGGTCTGCGCCATCCCTCAGAGCGGAAATCCAAGGCTCCCAGGGCAGCGGAGCGCAGGAATGCGGATCGCATCCAGCAGCCCTCCGCGGCGCACACACGGCCCCGGCAGGCTCGGAGGAAGTCTGCCCATATATGGCCATCTGCACCCTCAGCTCTTTATCCTCACCGTAGGCTCCTAGCCGGCTTCAAACGCTTCTGGCCTGCCTCAGCTTTTAATAAGCCAATTAGTTCCCTTCCCAAAAGGCTCAGCAGGATGTTTCTCAAAAGCTGTCATGCACAGATCTCCCCATCCGCAGGGCTGCAGTTAAAGGCATGTTAGCAGGCTGTTGTTCCTGCAGGACTTACTCTGCTAGCTCAGATCCAGAGTACAGATAAGGTAGATGTGTTCCATGGTGAACGTGGCTGCCTGCTATTTGTCTTTCTTAGAAGTCATCTTGTCTCTCATCCTGTGTATCTGTAGGCACAGAAAGCACTCACCAGTAGACTGCTGGCTGGGCTTTTCTGGAGGGAGGTGTGAGCTCCTGAATCAAAAGCGAAGCAAATAGAAGATTTAATTTCCCAGGAGCTGTCAGGCAGTCATCCACCCTGTGCCAGCTGTGCTGCTTGGTCAGAGTGAGGCATGTGGTGTAAACCTGCTCTGGAGACAGGACAGTGCTTGCCAGCTTATCTTGCCAGGGAAAGGCTCTCTGTCTTCTCCAGAGGGAAAAGAGCAAGAAGAATGGGTGGTGCGGAGGATAGACTAAGGCCTGTGGAAACCTTAGCTGCTGATCTGCTGGACCTAGTCCAGGTTCCTTGAGATCATGGGGCAGATTCTGCTACCATCAGCTAGGCACATTCACTAAATGCACTGCTGGCCATCAATATATTTGGACTTGAGAAGTCTGAGTCCACTGAGATAAACCTGCTCAGCCCTATGAGCAAAGCAAAGCCTTCAGGTGTGATTCCCCTTAGCAGATCCGAGTTCTTTTGTTTTCTGTCATCATTGTCGCTGAAGGTCCTGTTCTTTACGTCCTGACAGGTAGTATTGCCTTACTTCTAGAGGCACTGAGAGTGTTTCTTCAGGCTTCTGGTTTCATTCTGAAAAAAGAACTGTGTGTGCTCTTAATGATGCAAAGTGGTGATTGGCAGCAGAACAACCTAGATGAGTATTTAAAGCACCTGTGAAGATTTGTATGAAAGAGAGATTGTACCTAGCATGAAGGCAAAGGTCCTTTACCTACCCAACCTCAGGATGTTATTGTGAAGAATTCGCCGTGCATCTCACCAGCACTGCAGGAAACAGCTTTCACTGTATCTCTGCAGAGCTTGGCTGCATCCTCCTTTGCTATGGGGAAAAGCAGAGCACTGCCACAGCTCACAAAGGAGAGTAAGGTGGGAAGAGACTCTCAGTCTCCAATAATCTCCCTTGGCATAACCTCGCAAGGGAAGCAGTGGATTCTCCTACACTGAACATTTTTAAGACTCAACTTGCAGGGTGCTGAGCCAGCTCATTTCAACTCTACTATCACCTAGACAGGTTGGACGAGATGATCTCTGGGCTCCCTTCCAGCCTGGCATGCTGGGATTCAGTTTATTTCTCAGGTTTGCCTGAGGTTCATAAATCTCTCACAGTAGTAGTTCAAATGCTGGAGGGCTGTGGTGAGTCACTAAACACTCCTCTGGTAATTGTTCTAGAAATGGTTAACAGTTCATAGAAAGTGTCAGTGGCTTGGAGAGGAAACATGGCCAAGGACTTGACTCAGAACATCCACCAGAAACCCTTTGAGGTCTGTCTCTGGCAGGAACCACGTGGGAAACAGCTGGAGGAACTCTTCCTCCTCTTCTGGCCTGCCTTATTTGGGCAGGAATAAATCAGATCTGCTCATTCTGAAATGTCTGTGATTTTGTTTTCACTTCTCCAACCTGCTGCACTCAGGACCTGGTGGTGTAAGTGTTGAGGGCCTTGTGGGTTTTCCCCCAAAGCTTGTTGATGTTTAATTAAGACTTGACTAGATGAAGGACTTCACTCAAATGGGGTTTGCTCTGCTGTAAGCTGTGGGGTCTTTTCATTTATATTGTAGATGCTGTAGAGAAGTAGAGTCCTGTGTACAGTCCTGTGGGATACACCTGTCCGTGTTGTCCAGTAAGGTAGGATCCCTGTCTGTCCCTTCGGTGATGGTGAGCAGAGTGCTGGCTTTGGGGAGAGGGAGAGCACTGGCTATAATCTGCCTGAGTTCCCTGGCCTGGGTGCAGCATGGCATGGGCTTGGCTGCTCACACAGCCCTTCCTGAGACAGGGCAAAGGGGAGTCCTGCAGCTGGGGAGGAACAGCCCCAGGCACCAGCACAGGTGAGGGGCTGACCTGCTGGAGAAGGACCTTGGAGTGCTGGTGGACAATGTTCTCCATGGGACAGCAATGTGCCTTTGTGGCCAAGAAGGCCAATGGGATCCTGAGGTGCATTCAGAAGAGTGTGGCCAGCAGGTCAAGGGAGGTTCTCCTCCCCTTCTACTCTGCCCTGTGGAGAGCACATCTGGAGTATTGTGTCCAGTTTTGGGCTTCCCAGTTCAAGAGGGACAGGGATAGACCAGAGAGAGTCCAAGGGAGGCTGTGAGGATGCTGAGGAGACTGGAACATCTGTGTGAGGAGGAAAGGCCCTGGGGCTGTTCAGTCTGGAGAAGGCTGAGAGGTGACCTTATCAATGTCTACCAATACCTGAAGGGTGGGTGTCAGGAGGATGGAGCCATTCTCCTTTTGGTGGTGCCCACTGATAGGACAAAGGGCAATAGACACAAACTGGAACCCAGGAAGTTCCACTTCAGCATGAGGAGAAACTTCCTTGGTGTGAGGGTGCTGGAGCCTGGAACAGGCTGCCCAGAGAGGTTGTGGATTCTCCTGCTCTGGAGACTTTAAAGCCCCACCTGGATGTGTTCCTGCGTGACCTGCCCTGGTGACCCTGCTCTGGCAGGGGGATTGAACCTGATGGTCTCCCCAAGTCCCTTCCAACCTCTACCACTCTGTGATTCTGTGATTCCATGCTGTGTCTGCAATGCCTCTGGAGGACTTGCTAAGCACACTGCATCAGCTGGCCTGCCAGGGGCTGTGGTGTCCTCAGGGTGTTAGCAGAGAGTGGTGGAGCTTGCTTGGTTTCCAGGAGGATGGTTGCCCATGGCTGAGCTGCCAGCCTGTCTGTGTGCTCAGCCAGTGGTGTGTGGTATGTGACCTGTGCAAGTCCATCTGTAGCAGTGACGCAGATGGGGACACCAGGATGTCACCTACAGTGGCCAAGGTGGCTTCCTTATTGACCCTCGGGTGTGTGTGAAATTCAGCAGCTGCCAGAGCAGGGCTGAGAGCCTTCCTACAGTGCTAATGTCCCAGGGCTTGGTGGGAAGCTCCCTGTCAAAGCCTTCCTCATGGGGAGCTGAGAACAGAGCTCCTGCAGGCCCTGTGCATCGAGAGGGAGGTGAGGACATTTCTGAGATATTTTGTTTCCTGCAGGAACTAATTGAGGCAAATGAGTAGTTTTAAATGGCCTTAGTGGTGGGGCCAGGGCTTACAACCATGTTGCTACAAATGTCCTGGTAATGAGTGGCCTTTGAGTCGTGAGCAAGAAGCTGTCAGAGTGGTGGGGCTGACACTGCCAGCAGTGTGTCTGAGCAGATGGCTGCCTTTGTAACCCTTCTATTAAAGCATTTGAAATAGACATGCAGGCTGGGCTTGTGCTGTCCCTGGCTCTTTGCTTGGACCCTTTTGCACAGTGAGGTCTTTGTGAAGGTGGAGTCCGGGAAGTTATTTGTGGGGTGTTTCTCAGGAGGAAGTTACCCATGGTGGACCTTGTGGAGAAGTCTAACCCTAATAGCACGGTAGCTGGGGCTGATGGTTGGGTGTCCAGCTGTGACATGAGGTGAGCAGGCAGTTCATCCATTGCCTTTTTGTATCACCTAAGATTTAGGAGATATTTGCAAATCCTAATCCTGTCCTGCCCAGTGCCCACCCTGTGAGCCAGCAGCTTTGCAGTGCCAGCATTGCAGGTGAGCTCTAGAAGCATTCATCCACCAGCTGCTCCTTTTCCTTGCTGCTTGTGCCACTCACACGCTGCAGAGGGCTGAGTTCCACATTCCCTGGCAGCAGCTGTCTCATTTCACCATCTGAAATTGAGGGAGGCTTCACTTAGGCCCTCGCAGAGCTTTTGTTTTCCTTCCTAGATGGCTTGCAAAGAGCGCGAGTTGGGGGTGCAGGGCTCGGCAGCCGGCTTTGGGTTTCCTGTTTGCCGCCGAGCTGCCACAGGAGGGAGTAGGAGTTTGGGAAGGGCTCTGCTGGCCGAGAAGCTCCGGAGGGCGGTGGTGTGTCCCAGGTGTGTCCCCTGGCCAGTCCCTTGTGGGGAGAAGAAGGGGGCAGGAGAAGAGTTGCTGTGCATGAAAGGGTTGGGTGGAGAAGGATCTGGAAGGTTTCTGCAGCTGTGGCATGCTTGATGGTTGAGTGCATCACAAACCCACACTGTTTTCCTTACTCATTCCAACCAGCTCTTCTGTCCAGATGTGAGGGGAATGTGCCTGGATTGTTTTCCTGCCTCAGGAGGGCAGATGACACGTGGGAGTTGTGCAGCACTTGCAAAATATCTGCCCTTCTGAGGAGAGGCTTTTCCCACGTTAGGGATGTGTGCTAATCACAAAAAAATGCTGGGCAGAGGCAGGACATCTTTGCAAGGCAGAGGACACAGACAGGAAAGTTTTGCCTGCTTGACAGAAAAGGTTTAGAATCAGAGAACCATAGAACTGTGGAGGTTGGAAGAGACCTCTGAGATCCCCAAGTCCAAGCACTCATCCAGAGCTCACAGCCCCTCCCCTGCTGCTGAGCCACTGCCACTGCCCCACGTCCCTCAGCACCACATCCATGCAGCTGTGAAACCCCTCCAGGGATGGGGACTGCAGCACCTCCCTGGGCAGCCTGGGACAGTGCCTGAGAACCCTTGCTGGGAAGAGATTGTTCCTAATCTCCAACCTGAACCTCCCCTGGCACAGCTTGAGGCCATTTCCTCCCTTCCTGTCACTTGTTGCATTTGAGAAGAGACCAACCCCCACCTCAGTCCAGCCTCCCTTGAGGCTGTAGAGAGCAATGAGGTCTTGCCTCAGCTTTGTCTTCTGAAGACTGAACAACCCCAGTGCCCTCAGCTGCTCCTCTTAAGGCTCCAGGGCTGGTGTTGAGGGCTGTTAAGCAGTGGTGACATCTGCTCTGGCTGGACTCTGTGGGTCATGCTCAGTGAGGATGGGGAAGGGGATGCCTTCCTCACAGGTTGGCCTTGGCTGTGGGGTTACTCCTTGTCCTGTGTCTGGCCACAGCTGCTCTTTGAGCCTGTGGTCTGCAGCAGCACAGCTGTCAGCCACCATCCTGCCCAGCCAGTGGGCCTGGTGCTGTTTTGAGGAGGAAGGATGTGGGCAGAGGTGAGGGTTTGAGAGGAAGCAGCGGGCTGGGGTTTGGGAGCAGTGCAGCATGACAAGAGGGTCGGAAAGGAAGGAGCTTCCCCCTCAGCTTCCCAAGGTGTGAGCCTGTGCCCAGAGTGCCCCATGGTGCTGGGTGGGGAAGGGTCAGCAGGGCTGGAGAGAGATGCAGAGGTGTTTGTGTGGGAAGAGCTGGGGGGAGGACATAAGGAAACAGAGGAAATGGTGTGTGAGGAGAGCAGTGTGAGTGAACCAAGCAAGGAGGAGATGGGGCTGGGCAGCTTCCTTCCCACTGCCTTCAGAGCATTTTGCCACCTGTTGCAGTGTTTCAGCAGCCTCCTGGTGCAGAACTTGTTCCTCACATCCAATCTCAATCTGCTCTGCTCTCATTTCAAACCACTGCCCCTGGTCCTGTCCCTGGAGGCCTTTGGGAACAGTCCCTCTGCAGCCTTCTTGTAGCCCCTTCAGGTACTGGTAAGTTGTTGTTAGGTCCCCCTGGAGCCTTCTCTTCTCCAGGCTGAACACCCCCAGCTCCCTCAGCCTGTCCTTGTAGCAGAGATGCTCCAACTCCCTGATCATTTTTGTTGCCCTCCCCTGGATCCAATCCATCATGTCTTTGTCCTTCCTGTTGGTCTCTTCTCCCTAGTCTCAGGTGATAGAAGGAGAGGAAATGGCCTGAAATTGTGCCAGGGGAGGGTTAGGTTGGAGATGAGGAAAAATTCCTTCACTGCAAGAGTGGTCAGGGACTGGAACAGGCTGCCCAGGGAGGTGGTGGAGTCCCCATCCCTGGGGGTGTTCCAGAAAGGTGTGGCCATGGCACTTGGGAACACGGTTTAATGGCCATGGTGGGGTTGGGTTGAGGGTTGGACTCGATGTTCTTAGAAGGCTTTTCCAACCCCAATAATTCAGTGATTCTGTGAGACTACAGCAATGCTTTTTGATGGTTTAAGACATCCAACACCTTGTCCAGATGTGTTAGCCCTGCTGCTCCTCCTCTGGGATTAGAATGAACAGTCAGCATAGTCACTGTAGTGTAGCTGAGTCATTCCTTCAGCTGAACAGCTACAGGTGGATGTTTGTGCTGCTAGAGGTCCCAGGGCTGTATTTCTGCCCTTTGAGAAATTGAGAAATATTATGATACAAGCCCAGCAAGAGCCACCCCTGCTGTGTCTCAGGCCAGATTAGTTGGTGAATGGGTGAGGTGTGGAACTTGTGTTTCTTGAAGGCCATCACAGAATCACAGAATTAACCAGGTTGGAGAAGACCTTTGAGATCAAGTCCAACCTATCACCCAGCACCATCTAATCAACTAACCCATGGCACTGTGTGCCTCATCCAGTCTCATTTTAAACACTTCTAGGGATGGTGACTCCACCACCTCCCCAGGCAGTCCAGCCCAATGGCCAATCTTTCTTTCTGGGAAGAATTTCTTCCTAACATCAGCCTAAACCTCCCCTGGTGCAGCTTGAGATTGTGTCCTCTCCTTCTGCCACTGTTGCCTGGGAGAAGAGACCAACCCCCACCTGGCTACAACCTCCTTAAAGCTAGGGTTTTGCTCACAGTTCCTCTGTGTCTTGTGCCTTTCCTGCACACCAGCACAGAGCAGCACATTCTTGTCACTTCAAAGCATTCTCACAACATGCAGCAATCCTCAGTCCTCTCACCTGCTGCATGTGAGAAGTGACCAAACCCCACCTGGTCTCCCTCCTCTTCTGAGCAACCCCATCTCCCTCTGCCCTTCCTCACCAGATTTGTGTTCAAGGTTGCTCTTCTTTGGTCATGCTCCAGCCCCTCAATGTCCTTCTTGTAGTGAGGGGCCCAAAACTGAGCCCAGGATGTGAGGTGTGGCCTCAGCAGTGCTGAGCAAAGGGGGACAATTGCACTCCTAAACCTGCTGGTCACACTGTTCAGAGCAGTGCTCCCCTCTTCAATGGGCAACTTCTTGATCTGATTCTGAGAAGTTCGATCTGGAAGTTCAAGGTTAAAGTTGAAGCTGAAAGGTCAAGATTCTCTCTGCTAGCTAGGGGAGAACTTTCTGTGGGACAGCAGAGGACTGTAGGAGGCCTTGGAGAGGTCTCACAGATTTGCTCATCCTGTACAGTAGCTGGGATGATGCTGAACCAGCTCTGCTTTCCATTTGGAAAGGTCACTGTGTTTCTTTAGAGTATTTTTGGAGATGTTTCTGTGGTTGGTCAGATCTAAAAATAAGCTGTGATCAACACAAGCTGAAATGAGGAGAGGATTGTCTGCAGCAGTATATAAGGCAGGCAGACTGCTGTTTCCCTCCTGGGGAACCAGCCAGAGCTGCAGATAGGCTATGAAAATCCCCTTCAGATCTCTAGGACTTTATTTTGCTGGGTGCTTGAAGCTGAGGGCTTCTGCCTGCCCAGCTGTCATCTGTCTTGCACTCCTGATGCAGCCCAGCATTTGCTCACCTGGGGGAAAAAGGCACCAGGAACAATTTGAGTCTTTTCTCTTTACATTCTTAGGGCAGCTGGGAAGCTTTGCTGAGCAGTTTGTTTTCCTAAGAAAGAGGCATCCTGATGAAAATTGTTCAGCCTGGAGAAGAGAAGGCTCCAGGGAGACCTTAGAGCAGACTTCCAGTACCTGAAGGGGCTACAAGAAGGCTGCAGAGGGACTGTTCCCAAAGGCCTCCAGGGACAGGACCAGGGGCAATGGTTTGAAATGAGAGCAGAGCAGATTGAGATTGGATGTGAGGAACAAGGTCTGCACCAGGAGGCTGCTGGAACACTGCCACAGGTTGCCAGGGAGGTGTTTGAGGATCCATCCCTGGGGATATTGAAGGTGAGGCTGGACAGGGCTCTGGGCAACCTGATCTAGTGGAGGATGTCCCTGCTGAGTGCAGGGGGGTTGATTATATGGCCTTTGGAGCTCCCTTCCAACCCAAACCATTCCATGATTCTATAAACCAGCCCCTGTGCATTGCTTGCATTGATTTTGAGCAAAATGAAGCTGAGAAAAACCTTGGAGCTCTTTCCTGTCTGTGTTCTGGTTTGACATGGGAAGGGAGAAATGTTGGGAGGGTTTATTTGGAAATTCCCTTTGTGCCAGTGCCCCACTGATCTTGACTGGCCTGAGAAACACTCTTGAAACCTTCCCTTTCAGGACTTTGTTTAATGCCTGCCCCTGTAAGTGGGGCATTTGCATGCCCAGTGTTCTTTAAGCAGTAGAAAATCTGTTTTGCTGCCCCACAGCAGGGAACACTCTAACACATTCCCTGATTGATTTGGAGCCATTCAAGCCTGGTGTGTAAAAGCAGATTTGGTGATGCAGTTTTGAGGTTTTCTGTCACTGCTTTTGTTCCTAACCCAAATCTCCTTGGTGTGAATGTCTGCAGTACACAGCCCTGGCTGGTGTAGGTTGAAGGCTCAGCGCTGGGCAGCAGAGCTTCTCCAGCAGCTTCTTTGGAGACCTTAATCTCTGCAGGGTCCTGCAGCTGATTTGGTGAAATCCCAGGCACAAATCCAGACCGGGCAGAGAATTGCTTGAGAGCAGCCTTGGGGAGGAAGCCTCGGGGGTGTCAGTTGGTGACAGTCTCCCCAGGAGCCAGCAATGGTCCCTGGCAGCCCAGCAGGCAGCTGTGTGCTGAGCTGCATCCAGAGCAGGGAGAGCAGCAGCACAGGGAGGGGATTCTGCCCCTCTGCTCTGCTCAGACCCCACCTGCAGCACTGCCTCCAGCTCTGGGGCCCCCAGCACAAGAAGGACCTGGAGCTGCTGGAGAGGGTCCAGAGGAGGCCACCAAGATGATCAGAGGCTGGAGAAGCTCCCCTGTGGGGACAGGCTGGGAGAGTTGGGGCTGTTCAGCTTGGATAAGGCTTCAGTGAGACCTTAGAGCAACCTTCCAGTACCTGAAGGGGCTGCAGGAGAGCTGGGGAGGAGCTTTTGACATGGGCTGGAAGTGACAGGATGAGGGACAAGGGCTTTGAGCTGGGAGAGGGGAGACTGAGACTGGAGACAAGGAAGAAATTCTTTCCAGTGAGGGTGGTGAGACACTGGAACAGGTTGCCCAGGGAGGCTGTGGATGTCCCTTCCCTGGAGGTGTTCAAGGCCAGGCTGGATGAGGCCTTGAGCAAGCTGTGCTGGTGGGAGGTGTCCCTGCCCATGGCAGGGGGAAATTAGGTGACCTTGAATGTCCCTCACAACTCAATCCATTTTAAGATTCTATGACTTTGTGTCATCTGGAATTTCCCAGGATTTTCCCACCTCAATTCCCAGGAATTTCCACCTCAACAGGAGAAGAAACTTCCTTGGTGTGAGGGTGCTGGAGCCTGGAGCAGGCTGCCCAGAGAGGTTGTGGAGTCTCCTGCTCTGGAGACTTTCCAGCCCCACCTGGATGTGTTCTGTGTGACCTGCCCTGGGTGACCCTGCTCTGGCAGGGGGGTTGGACTGGCTGATCTCCAGAGGTCCTTTCCAATCATTCTATGGTTCCATGGTTCTATGTTTATCAAATTTCATCTAAATATCTCCACAGAAAGGATCTAACACTGAGCAGCTCTCCAAGGCTGTCATCACTGGGGTTGTGCCACAGGCCCCCAGCAGCTCCAGAAGAGTGATGTGGTGATGTGGCAGGGCTGTGCTCAGAGGGCTCAGGGGAGGGCTGTGTCCCTCAGAGCTGCTGCAGATTGTTCCTTCAGGGGGTCCTGGCCTGGGCAGCAAAGGGCAGCAGCATTCAGCTCTTGTCAGCACTGCTGCTCTTTCAGACACACTGCTCTGCAGACTGGCATGGGGAAGAGCTGGCATGGGAGCCTTACTTACCTGATCTGCCATCTCCCAAGGGGACAGCTTAGAAAAGTCATCCTGGCATTTCAACACCGGAGGCAGTGGCAGGAACTCCCCTGCTCTGCACCGGGTTCCATCCCATCCTATTTCCATCAGGGAGTCCTATCAAACCCTGACTGCAGACCAGAGGCTGCTGCTGCTCATCAGGACAGGGCCTACATTTAGCACAACAAAATATGGGAACAGGCTTCAGCTTCTCATGTTTTAATTCCTCTTTTTTTAATCCCTGTTTTCATTCCCAAAGCTATTTGGATCCAAGAAGACTTTTTTATTTTTTCCCCCTTTCCACTTCTGTTTTGTTTGCTGGAGCACTGCCTGCTCCCCCTGTTTGGATGCCAGGGCTCTCTCTGTTTTTCCATTTCTGGAATAGTCATTCACCACTCAGTGCTTCTTGTGCAAGCCCTCAGAATTTACAGTGTGTTTATAGCTCTCTCACCAGCTGCAGTTTCCCTTTCAACATTTCTCTCAGGTACTGGTAGATGGAGGCCGTGAAGATGATCAGAGGGCTGGAGATCCTCCCCTCTGGGGACAGGCTGAGAGAGTTGGGGCTGTTCAGTTTGGAGAAGAGAAGGCTCCAGGGAGACCTTAGAGCAACCTTCCAGCACATGAAGGGGCTCCAGGAGAGCTGGGGAGGGACTTTCTCTAAGGGCCACTGGTGACAGGATAAGGAGCATTGGTTTAGAACTGGAGCAGGGGAGATTTAGGTTGGACATCAGGAGGATGTTCTCCACAGTGAGGGTGGTGAGACACTGGCACAGGTTGCCCAGGGAGGCTGTGGCTGCCTCCTCCCTGGAGGTGCTCAAGGCCAGGCTGGATGAGGCCTGGAGCAAGCTGGGCTGGTGGGAGGTGTCCCTGCTCATGGCAGGGGCTTGGAACTGGATGAGCTGTAAGGTCCTTTGCAGCCAAACCCATTCTGTGATTCTAGGGACCTGAGGTGGTTGTTTCATGAGGGTCCAGCTAAGGTGGTTTGACTTCAGGGGAGCTGCAGCTGAAAGGAGAGTGGAAGTGCAAGAGCCTTGTAAGCCAGAGCATGGAGACTGGGAAGGAGCTGAGCATTGTGAAGAGGAAGGGGGAGGTGTGTGAGAGAAACTGGAGCAGAAGTGGCCAGAAAGGAACACACTGAGGGCAGGTTCAGCAAACTGCAAGGCAGAAAACCAGGAGCAGCTGAATGAGAGCAGAGCCTGTGGCAGGGGTACCAGGGGCCATGGCTGGCTTGGCCAGCACCTCCTCAGGCTGGTACAGAAACCGTTAGTGCACCTCACCATGAACTCTGTTCCTTTTGACAGCTCTGGAAGTGGAAATGTGGAAGGAAGCTGAGAAGCCAGTGGAAAGCTGGGATGTGCTCCATGTGTGTGAGTGCAGTGCAGAGGTGCAGGAGCAGGGGAAGGAAGCTCTGTTCTCTGGGCCATGAAGGCAGATGTGCTGTGGGACTGCATCTCTCACCTTGCTTCCTCTCTGCCCTCCAGCCGAGGGCAGGGTTTGGGGGTTGACATTTTTGGGAGGCTGGTCCCAAAAGGAAAACTGCAGCTGGCCTTTGGTTTACACCCAAAAAGCTGGCTTCTTAAATTAGTGTCCTCACCAAGCTTGGTCTAGTTGGAACCTGGGGCATGGAATGATTCTTTGCTGAAGATGAAGAATATTTGGCAATGTTTCTCTTCCTGCTGTAGTCCTTTCTGGGTCTTGTCCAGGATGTGCTTGGAAAGGTGAGCTCCAGATATATTATGAGAGCCTGTGCCAGGTGGCAGCTGCATTTTTCAGAAGCAGATGCTGGAGGAGGTGCCTGAATATGCATGCAGGCTGCTGGCTGCTCATCAGCAGGGACCTCACACTCCCTGTTGAGTTGCTGGTGGCTGGGTAGCTCTGTGAAGGGACACAGACAAGACAGAGAGCTTTGACCACTGAAAATCCTCCTGCTCCCATGGTGTCTCTGGGATAGAATTCTGTAAACAGCCAGAGGCAGTTTTGCTTCCAGAGATCTCCCAGTCCAGATGTTGGTCCCAACTAGCTATTCCAGGCCAATCCAGCCTCTCCAGGAAGATGGATTTATAAGAGAAATGTGGACTGATCCAGGCCTCTCCTATGACTGGTGGGAGCCACCATAATAATAATAATTTCCTTTAATAGTCTTCCATCAACTATTCAAAGCTGTGGCTTTTCCTTTGGTGCAAACAGCAAACTGTGGACAACTTGATTGTCCTCAGCTTGCCCAACATCTGTGTTTCCACCAGTCATGGGGGGATGCAGGACAGCCTTTCCCAGTGTCATTAAAAACCACCTCTTTGGCTAAGAGCTGTGCCATCACAAGTGCTTTAGTTATGTCTCATATGTCTTGTTCTAGGAAGCTGGACTCTGCCCTTTCTGCTTTTCCAGGACTTTCTCCTTGTGAGGACCATAGATGAGACCTGTGTTTTTCCTCTCAGGATGCCTTCAAGTTGTTTGCCTCCCTAACCTAGACAGCTTAGATGTTTCCAAGTGGTGAAATGGTTCTCCAGTGGCAGCAATGTTTTACTGATCCTTGTGCTGGTTGTTGGCCCAAAGCAGAGCTGGGTTTAGAGAGGATTGCAGTGAGCTGTAACATCTGGAAAAGGTTATACTGAAGGCCTGGCTGCAGTTTAGCTCCTTACCTTTTGGGACAAGGCTCTTGCATTTGATCTGGGTTGGATGTGCTTGTGGAAAGAAAGATACAAGAGGAAAGGCAGGAGGGTCTCACTGTTTCCAGTGTGGGTTTTGAATTCTGCCCAGCTGGAAGGAAGGTCCCCATCTAATGGCACTGTAAAGGCTGAGAGGGCTGATCAGTGCAAGGTGAAAGGTACAGCTTCAGGGGTCCAGCTGTGCCCTGCAGGCCAACACTTTGTTCAGAAATGCCTGACAGGAAGGCTGAGCAGAGATTTGTGCTGACTCAGGGTATACTCCCACAGCACGAAGGTGCTTCCCAAATCCAACCCCAGCTTTCGTGTGAGCAGGGGAAGGGGAGAAGTCCCTGACAGTGCTCTCAGTTCTGCTGTTGGTTTTTGCAGGAGGCTTGCTCCTGCCTGCAGGCTGTCATCAGGACTGCCAACAGCCAGGCTGGCCGAGGGAAAGTGCTTTGCCTAAGAAAAGGAGGCTGGCCCAGCAAAGGTGTGGGTTTTGTTTGCATCCCTGCTCTTCCCTCAGGATTGGGAGGCACTTGGAAGGTGTGGTCTCATTTACATCCTGCCTGGACTCCTCTGGATTCAGCCCTTGTCTGTGGCTGGAAAGGAAGGAACTGCTGCAGGCAGGAAAAACTCCACTCTGTGAAACCCTCCTGCTGCAGGCTGCACTTCTGCTGGTATGTACCTGGAAAGGGAGGGCTGGGGTGCAGGAAGCAGCTCATGGCTGTGCTGGTGGTGTAGTGCCATGTGCTGTGCTGCTCTGCCTGCTGGAGACTGCCAGAGCTGGTTCTGGACAAGGTCAGAAAAGCCACTTCTTGTTCATTGCCAATGCTCCTTTCTGCTTTTCCTTTGTTTCCTTTTATTTTTTAAGGTGCATATACAGTGATTCAAAGGTGCTGCTGGCAGCTGTGGAGGAAGGCCTGTCTCTGGGGTGTGTGTGTGTGAGACATTTGCTGCTGTCCTTGCACCAGGTGAAGGCAGTGCATACATGACAGCAGTGTCTCATGCTGGCTGCACTCCAGTGGGCTGTGCCTTCCCCAGCATGTCACAACCTCTGCAGCTGTAAGGACTGCTCTGCCTGATGGCCATGGAGCAATGCAGCCATTCCTGGCCTCTGTCTGCGTTAGCTTTGTGGTGCAGATACAGCTTTAGTACAAGGTGGGCTGGGGGATCACTTGCATGTGGATTGTGAAGAGTCCAGACAGCTTCCAAGGCCCTGTTGTCTTGGTCTGGATGTGTTGTGTTTGCTCCAGCCCTTCCCTAGTTTCCTCCTTCCAGCCATGTCTCCAGGCACCATCTTGGTGCACTCTAGGCAATAAGAAAGGCAGAAGAGAGAGTTTGATGATTACTTTTTTCTTCAAAAAGGAAGTCAAGGTATCTTGGATCTCCAACAACCTGCTGGCTGATCCAGGCACAGGTCCATGAGCATCAATGTTATTTTCACTGGGAAGAGAGCTGTGGTGTTGCTGTGGCTGTGGGTGGGAAGTGAGCAGAGAGCCTTTGGACATGGAGCTGTGGTGGGTGACAGTGTCCAGAAGCACTGAACACTGGAGGAGCTGCCAGCAGCTGGCTGCCCCTGCCATGGCTGGGGTCACTGCCCCGTGACATGCTGCTGCTCAGCAGCATGAGAGCCTTGGATGGGGATGTGCAGCTCACAATCCCTTTCTCTGATTCTTCTCCTTACTGCCTCTGATTATGCTCCTCATGGTAAACCTCTAGGCATGGCAGCATAAAGACTGGAGGTGGTGGAAGCCTCACCCCGGGAAGTTTTTAAGGCCAGGCTGGATGTGGCTCTGAGCAACCTGATCATGTGTGAGGTGTCCCTGCCCATGGCAGGGGGTTGGAACTGGATGATCCTTGAGGTCCCTTCCAGCCGGACAACTCTGTGATTCTGTGATTTTCAAGGTAGAGTCAGAGCTCCCTTTCAACTTTAGATACCTCTGGATGCCTTTAGAGGCAGCTGCCAGTGGACCATTTCTTCATTGCTCACAGAAGCTTGGTGGAACTGCAGCCTGACTGTCTACCACACTCTGCTTTAGGAGATGGAAGCTAATCAAATATTTCCTCCCTTTTCTATAACCAGGGCAAGCTGAGATGCACAACAACAGCTGCATGCCAGGCCCCCACAGGGGGAAGAGTGGCTGGCATCATGTTCTGGATTGCAGACAGCCATCACATCCAGAAGGGCTGTCAGGGTCCCTTGCACGCCCTCTGGAGCTGCAGCTCAAGTTTGAAGTTCCACCTCTGCATTGCATAACTTCTGAAGACAGGGCCTGCAGATGCTGAAGAGGATGCCAAGGACACTGTTGTAAATTTACCCTTGTGCACTGGCCTGAGGTGCCCTGGCAGAAGCTGTGTGATGAGCCTGGGCTGTGTGCTCAGCTGTTCAGGCTGTTCAAACAAGGCTTGTGAGTCTCTGCACCACCCTGCATTCATGCTGGGGCTGCCATTGGAGACATGCACTGGCAGGGGTGCCAAACACAGGGCTGCTTTATAACCTTTCCTGGCTTCCTGATCTTCCTCTCCTCCTGAAACTTAGCTTGCCTCCTTCACCCCAGCACTGCTCCTGAGCAATCACTCTGGTTGAATCTAGGTGGGCAAGTGGAGGTGTTTGCCCCTAATGGAAGCTCGGGGGGGGATGTCAGAGAATCACCGAATGTCAGGGGCTGGAAGGGACCTCAAAAGCTCCAGTCCAACCCCCTGCCAGAGCAGGGTCACCTAGAGCAGGTCACACAGGAGCACATCCAGGCAGGGTTTGAATATCTGCAGAGAGGGAGACTCCACAACCCCCCTGGGCAGCCTGTTCCAGGGTTCCATCACCCTCACAGGGAAAAGATTTTTTCCTTCTGTTTCCATGGAACTTCCTCTGGCTCAGCTTCCACCACTGCCCCTTGTGCTGGCATTGGGCATCCCCCAGCAGAGCCTGGCTCCAGCCTCTGGGCACTCCCCCTGCACATCTTTATCACCAGCAATGAGGTCATTCCTGCTGATAAAGATGTAAATGGTGAGTCAAGCAGCCACTCCTCATGTCCTGAAGGACATGGAATCATGCAATCATGGAATGGTTTGGGTTGGAAGGGAGCTCCAAAGCTCATCCAGTCCAACTCCCCTGCAGTCAGCAGGGACATCCTCCACTAGATCAGGCTGCTCAGAGTCCTGTCCAGCCTTACCTTGAATATCTCCAGGGATGGATCCTCAACCACCTCCCTGGGCAACCTGTTGCAGTGTCCTGAGGAACATGTCCTGAAGGACATGACAGCTCTTCACCTGGCATGCACACAAGCCAGGTTGTGTCTCCTGTCAGAGGAGAAGTTGGAAGCCTCCTGATGTGGGGAGGTGAGGCAGATCAGTGTGGGGCAGGAGGGCAGTGCTATATTTGGGGCTGGTTGTGTGTGTGTGGGAACCCCAGTGCTGGGTGGACCTCCCTTGCCCAGCACCATAATTACCTTTCCTTTCATAGCTGGGGTTGGGGATGCATCCAGAAGCTGCAGAACACATCAGGAGATGCAGTGTGGCTTCCTCAGACCCCATCTATCAGCCTGTGTCCCAGTTATGGCACATTTAGGAAATAGACTCAGTCTCTGGTTAGAGCCCTCGGAATTTGTGGCATCCTAATCCCAGGTATCCTGCTGGATGGCCCTGGAGGAGCTGTTTAGCTTCTCTTTGATGGTAAAAAATGAGCTCAGCCCATGGATGGGTTTTAATACCATGGCAAGCTTTAAAAAAGTCTGGAGCTAAAGTTAGCCTTCTGCAGCCATATTTAGGGGCTAAATGGGGGGACTTGTTCTAGCCACAGCTCTGAGCACCCTCTAGCTGCTTCCCACTCAGACCAGCTGGGGATTTGGGTGTTCAGCACTCTGAGGCATGAAGTGATAGAAGAGTGAAAGCAGCTGCTTGTGCTGCTCCTGACAAGGAGCTCACTGCTGTGGTGAGACATGGAAATCAGCCTGGCTCTGCTGGGAGGCTGTCACAGCCCCAGCCATGGGGAGAGGTGGGGGATCAGTCATGAATGAGGCTGTCTGAAGGTGGGGTGCATGGAGGGGATCAGTCATAAATGAGGCTGTCTGAAGATGGGGTTCCTGCCTCAGGCTGCTTGTTCAAACCCTCTTGGCTGGAGCCCTCAGTTCAGGGAGCCCCCTCAGCAGGGACAGAGGAGACCCCTGTGCTGTGGCATCCTGCCCAGGTACCTGGGTGTGGGATGAGTTCTCCTCCAGAGACACTCAGCTCTGTCCATGGGCTGAAGAGCCTCATAAAGGCCTAGACAGCTTGCTAAGGTTCTGCTGACTGCAGCCTGTGGGTGACTTGTGGTGCATTAGGCAAGTCCAGGGCTGTGGTGGAGCTGCTCCTAGCTGCAGTGAAACCCTACCACAGGCCTGAGGAGTCGGGTTGTGAAAGACACCAACAAGTGAAAGCAGGGAGAAATAGCTGAGTCTTGCAGGGGAGAAAGGAAATGTGAACTTGGCTGTAGCCATTGAAAAGCTGTTCTGCATTGATGCTGTGGTTTGTTTCCACTGCAGAGCTTTGTTCCTCTGAGCAGCAAGGAGGAGAAAGATGAATTTTCCCACGGGAGAAATAAGCTTTGAATAAGTCAGCTAAAATGAATTGTTCCTATGTGCACCACACATCTATAGGAGAAACAGAAGACATTTACATGCCTCCTGAGGAGGAACCATGACAAGCAAACAATTAACCAATTCCCCTGAACCTCCAGATTTAAAGAGCCAGGGAACAGCTTAATTGAGTGGTGCTGCCGAGCACAGCGCTGTGCCCAGGTTCGTGCTGGGCAGTGCACGATTCCCAGAGGCATCCATCAGCTCCTGAAGAATTGCCTTGCCATGCTAATTGACCCAGATGTGCTTCACTTTACCCCACAGCCTCCACTTCATTCAGCTGCTGGTAAAGAGAAGGGAATGAGGCCAAAGGAGCCCGTTTGTCTCATGTCCTGTCTGAGCAGCCAGCTCTCCTGCAGCAGCATTCTGTTCAGCCTGAGCTGCAGCAGCATCTATTCCACTGGGTTTGTTTCCCAAGTGAGCCAGTGTGTGGCTGGGGAGGACTGGGGAATGTTCTATGCTTGGCAAAGGGCATGCAGGCATCACCACCAGGAGACAGAGAGCAGCTGGAGGGAGTGCGTCTGACCTACCTGAGCAGGCAGGGTGGGCAGCACAGCACGAGGGGGGAGTGCACACCCCAGCAATCAAGAAATGCCCTGAAATGGTGCCAGGGCAGGGTTAGGTTGGAGATGAGGACCAATTCTGTACTGGAAGAGTGGTCAGGGATTGGCACAGGCTGCCCAGGGAAGTGGTGGAGTCCCCATCCCTGCAGGTGTTCCAGAGATGTGTGAGCATGGCACTGGGGGACAGGATTTGGTGGCCATGGTGGTGCTGGTTGAAGGTTGGACTGGATGATCTTGGAGGGCTTCTCCAATCAAACACTTCTGTGATTCTACGATTTAATTATTTTTATCTTCAAGGAAGCAAGGAGCCAAGCTGGAGGAATAAACTTTGCAACATGAAATAGCAACTGAACTCTTCCATCTGCAGGCCAGGGACACCTCACTCTTCCTAGCCATGGCCACCCTCACTGTGTGCAAACAGCCCTGGGGCATCCAGAGGAACTGGTGTCAGGCTGAGCTTCCCAGGGCTCTGTGTGCACAACCTGGCAGCCTGTTCCTTCTCACTGCACAGGCCTTAATTCACTTACAAATCAACTATCTTTGTGTGGCAGGGACGGAGTCCACCTCTGACTACATTCCTGCAATACCACTGGAGGCTTTCTTTGGTAAGGAGCTGCTCTCTACCTGGTTTATGATTTCAAGATTACCTCAAACAGCACCAGCAAGAGCCACGTTGAGGAGCTTCTGGATATTTATGTTTAGAATCACAGAATGGAAGGGGTTGGAAGGGATCTCCAGAAACTGAGTCAACCTCCCTGCCAGAGCAGGGTCACCCAGGGTAGGTCACACAGGAACACATCCAGGTGGGGTTGGAAAGTCTCCAGAGAAGGAGACTCCACAACCTCTCTGGGCAGCCTGCTCCAGGCTTCAGCACCCTCACACCAAGGAATTTTCCCCTCCTGTTGAGGTAGAACTTCCTGGGTTCCAGTTTGTGTCCACTGCCCCTTGTCCTATCCCAGGACACCACTGAGCAGAGCCTGGCCCCTTCTTGCCCCTCACCCCTCAGACATTTGTAACCATTGATCAGATCCCCTCTCAGCCTTCTCCTCTCCAGGCTCAACAGCCCCAGGGCTCTCAGCCTTTCCTCATCACACAGATGTTGCAGTTCCTTCAGCATCCTCCTAGCCCTATCTAAAGAGTCTGAGCACCACTGATAGCAGTGGACTTTATCTGGGATGAAGGGGAGCAGAATTTGTCCCTGCTGCCTGTGTAAGCCAGATTCTGTAGCAAGCAGTCAGGCTCTGGAGCTGTGCTGTGCAGTGAGGGTGTTGAAGGAGCTCAGTGCTTTGTTGAGTTGTCTGCCATATCTGGGCAGCTCTGGGGGCTCTGCTGCTGTTTTTCTCCCCAGGAAGGCTCTCTTCCAAAGTGCTGAATCATATTGCAGTCATAGAGCTGGTGAGCTTTCAGAGTTTGAATCATAGTTGAGCTCTCTGGATGTCCAGCTGTGAAGCCATGCATGGGTTCAGCAGTCTGGCAACCAGCAAGTAGAGCATTGGCAGTGTCCTGTTCCCAGCCCAGATGTTGGATGGTTCAGCCACAGCATGCAGCAGGACAGAGCAGAGCAGCAACGTGACTGGGAACTGGTCTTTGCCCTTCCTGACTCCAATACCAGGGATCTGCTGGAGAGAGGCCAGTGGAGGGCTATGAGGATGGTTAAGGAACTGGAGCACTGCCTGGTGAGGAGAAGCTGAGAGCCCTGGGGCTGTTCAGTCTGGAGAGGAGAAGACTGAGAGGGGATTTAATAGATAAAAGGCTGGGGGTCCAGAGGGAAGGGACAGGCTCTGCTCAGTCATGCCCTGGGATAGGCCAAGGGGCAATGGATAAAAACCACAGCACAGGAGGTTCCACCTCAACATAAGGAGGAACTTCTTCACTGGGAGGGTCCCAGAGCCCTGGAGCAGGCTGCCCAGAGAGGTTGTGGAGTCTCCTTCTCTGGAGCCTTTCCAGCCCCACCTGGATGTGTTCCTGTGTGACCTGTGCTGGATTCTCTGGTCCTGCTCTGGCAGGGGGTTGGACTGGAAAGCTCCAGAGGTCCCTTCCAACCCCTAACATCCTGTGTGATGTGATCTGTGATCTGTAGTGCTCTCAGTGATTGAGCCTGGGTATTGTAACCAGGCTGCCTTTGATCTGTACCCCATGCTACAAGAAAGCCTCAACCTGCCTACCACACACACACCCAGAGACCTTTGCTGGAGGCTTAGCTCTTGCATTCTTCCTGCCCAGGTCCCCTGTGTCCCAGTTTGAGCTGGCTGCCTGCTGCGATGGAGAGACGGGACAAGGCCTGATGCAAGCCAAGTGTCAGTTTATTGTACAAAGCTTTTTCTTTATATAGGTTAACATAATATCAGAAGGCAGCTTGTAATTGGTCATTAGTGTGTCCAAGCTAGTTGTAAATTCATGATTGGCTACAGAGAGAAAGTGTCACACGAACGCATATGTTTTTTAGAAGGCTTAAGCATACGTCAGGCAAGAGATAAGGGATTCCATAATTCTGTCCTAAGTTTTGCTTTGTTCTTGTTATCAGGTCCCTGCATAATTCCCTTAGGTCACAGTGGCCTCTAGGGAGCCGACCTGTCTGTGTTTTCCTTCTAGCTGCACTCTGTTCCCAGGGTTTGCCACCCATCAGGGTTAAACCATCTCCTTCTATCAGTAAGACAGTGTCTGGGGTTCTGGTCCCTAAATCGATTCCTTCAGCTGCCCCTAAGAAAGCCACAGAGTTTGCAGTCCTCCAGGAGGTGTACCTAAAGGTGTGATCTTTGTGTTTCCTCCCATAAATCCTGCATCTCTATCAATCTGGCTGCAAAGTTATTGTCTCTCTCTTTCTTCCCTTTCTCCTCCCTGGAGGCAGTGAGCTCCCTTATCTGGTGTGGGGGGGAGGATGGTTCCAGTCTCATCTGTGACCTTGAAGGCCAAACTCATTTTTACTGTGCAACCTTGGCCTGTTTAGGTCTAATGCCAGGGACCAAAGGACGGCAGTTTCAGGCCTGGCTAGCCTGAATCCAGCCTAGCAAAGCAGGAGAGGAAAGAGTCTTGGGGCATATGTTAAACCCCAGGTGGGGAAGAAAAGGAGCAACTGGGGTTCATGGTTTGGTCTGGTTTGGGGAAGGTTTTGGGGGATTTTCATGTATCCTGGGTATGTATTAGGTGGTAAGGATCCATGTGTTCTGTATTTTCCTGTATATTTATGAATACAGATTCTGTATTTCTCTCCAATTCAATGAGAGCCTCTTCATTTTACTACCTTTGGGAGTAAAATAATTTCTGTCCTCTCTTTAAACCAAGACACCCTGAAAGAAGCTGTCCTGGTCAGGCCCACTTCTGAAGCCAGATGGAGATGTATTCAGGGTTACCAAAGAGCATCATGACCCTGGGGAACCAGAAATGGGGAAGTCATCTTCTGCTTTGCCCCTAGAAGCTGCAGTGCTGAACACCTCAGCAGGGACGAGGAGAGCTGGAGACAATCCCCACTGAAACAGGATTCTCCTTCAGGGCTGTGCTTCTGCTCACTCAGCTCAGCTCCTTCCTGCACCTGCATCCCCTGAGCTCATGCTCTGTACCTTCACGGTGTGGCTTGGACACATTAGGGGAGAGACTGAGCAGTCCTGGCAGCTCAGCTCCTGCAGTGTGTCTGTATGTAGGAGATCTTTGGTTTTTCCTAGTGAGCACTAAATCAGTGACTCAAGGCAGCTCTAAGGTCCCTCCAGAGTCTTCTCCTCCCCAGGCTGAACAACCTCTGCTCCCCCAGCTTATATCCACAGCAAAAGCACCCCAGTGCCTAGACCATCCCTGTGGCCTCCTCTGGACCTGTTCCAACAGCTCTGTGTCCTTCCTAAGAGGGGACACCAGAAGTGGATGCAGCACTCCAGCACAGCAGAGCCAAGGGGCAGGATCCCTTCTCTTCCCCTGCTGCCCACACTCCTCTGGCTGCAGCCCAGCACACAGCTGCCTGCTGGGCTGCAGGAGGAATCCTAGGGGGAAGCTGAAGAGGAACTCTTCTAAAAGTGTCTAGGAACAGGCCAAGGGGGAATGGTTTGAAGCTGAGTGTGAGCAGGGTTAGATTGGAGCTGAGGAAGAAGTTCTTCAGCATGAGGGTGGTGAGACTCTGGCACAGGCTGCCCAAGAAGGCTGTGGATGCCTCCTCCCTTGAGCTGTTTAAGGCCAGGCTGGATGAGGTCTTGAGCAACCAAGTCTGGTTGAGAGGTGTCCCTGCCCATGGCAGGGGAGTTGGAGCAGATGATCTCTGAGGTCCCTTCCAACCTGAGCCATTCTCTGACTCTATGACTCTCTCACCTAGGCCTGGCTGCTTCCTTGTGTCTGCAGCAAGCACACAAATGAAGCCTGGGTTCGAGTTGCCTCTGCCTGCAGAGCTGAAGCTCTAACAAGAACTGGCACTGACATCTCTGACAGTTTTCTTCCCTGGCCAACCAGCTAAACCCAGGGGTTTTGTGGGAAGAAGTAGCACTGCAGCTGAGGAGGCCTTGTGCTGGAGCAGGAGATGCCACACAGGAGGAAACTTGTGTGCCAGGCTGGGTACCCAGCAGATAGACAGGAGGCTCAAAGGGGAATATTGTCCCACAAGGAAGAAGGGATTTATGGACAGGGAGAAGGGACGGTGAAGGTAAAGGGCTTCTTGGGGTCTGTGATGTAGAAAAGAGAATAGTTCTATTGGCTTGGAATGGAAGAAGACTCATCAAGGGAGCCTACAGGAGAGCTGGGGAGGGACTTGTGACAAGGGCTGGGAGTGTCAGGGTGAGGGACAATGGCTTTGAGCTGGGAGAGGGAGATTGAGACTGGAGATGAGGAAGAAATTCTTGGCAGTGAGGGTGAGGAGACACTGGCACAGGTTGGTCGTGGACAAGCCCTCCCTGGAGGTGTTCAAGGCCAGGCTGGATGAGGCTTTGAGCAAGCTGGGCTGGTGGGAGGTGTCCCTGCCCATGGCAGGGTTGGAACTGGATGATCCTTGGAGTCCCTTCCAACCCAACCCATTCTGTGGTTCTATGATATCATTCTTGGGAAGAAGCAGAAAAATGTGAAGGAACCCAAGCAGCTTTTGGTTTGTCTTCTGTTCCAGCAGCTGGGGTGAAGCTGAGTTCTGAGGTGAGAACATGAACTGAGCAAAGCAGCACAGACCCTCAAAAGACAGCAAAGGGGCTGGAAGGAGAAAAAGACTCAGGCAGAAGGTATCACCAGAGAGGTGACTGCACCGGGGCAAAGAACCTGGGAGTCTGACAGTACAGAAAAGGAGAGCTGAAAGGAGGAGCCAGGGAAGCTCTCATGAATGAAGGCTTTCCCTCACAGACCCAGGAAGGTTCTTCCCTCTTCAGATGGGACCCAGCTAGCTCAGGTAAGATGTAGGTTCAGGGCAGGAAACTCCACCCTCAGTGCCTCTGATGTCAAACCTACCCAAGCAGCTCTCATGTTGTGTGTTATTATTTCTGCTCTTCTCACAGCCCAGAAGAGAATGAATGAAACCCTGAAGCTCAGCTCAGCAGCTGACTCCTGCATTGCTGTGATCCTGCTTTTGGCACAAGTGTGTCAGGTCTGACTCTGGGTGGAGTTTTACACAGGACATGTGGCAGCAAACCAGGGATGGAGCTTATACAGCAGCCCTGAAAAGACACTACTCTCCTCCTCTGCCCTGGAGTTAACAACTGTATTATCAAATTGGTTTCCTTACCCAAGGCAGGAAACATGCAGTGAGTGCTGAAAATGCTTAGCTGCAGAGTGGGACTGAAAGGCCACAGGATTTGTCATCTTGGCAAGGAGGAGAACTAGCTGGCAGGGGATGATTAAAACTCTTTAATAAGGGAAGAAGGAAATGTTTCTTAGGGGATATGTTGGATATCATACACCTGGAGGTGTCTCACAGAATCACCGAATGCTAGGGGCTGGAAGGGACCTCCAGAGCTCATCCAGTCCAACCCCTGCCAGAGCAGGAGCACCCAGGGCAGGTCACACAGGAACACATCCAGGCAGGTCTTAAATACCTCCAGAGGGAGACTCCACAACCCCCCTGGCAGCCTGGTCCAGGGCTCTGTCACCCTCACAGGGAATAAAATTCTCCTCCTGTTTCCATGGAACTGCCTCTGGCTCAGCTTCCACCACTGCCCCTTGTGCTGGCATTGGGCATCACCCAGCAGAGCCTGGCTGCAGCCTCTGGGCACTCCCCCTGCACATCTTTATCACCAGCAAGGAGGTAACCTCTCAGGCTCCTCCTCTCCAAGCTACAGAGCCCTCAGCTCCCTCAGGCTCTCCTCATAAGGAAGATTTTCCACTCCCTTCAGCATTTTCATGGCTCTGTGCTGGACTCTCTCAAACAGTTCCCTGAGGTCCTTCTTGACCTGAGTGGCCCAGAACTGGACACAGTATTCCAGATGTGGCCTCAGCAGGGCAGAGCAGAGGGGCAGGAGAACCTCTCTGACCTAATGACCACAACCTTTCTAATGCACCCCAGGGTGCCCTTGGCCTTCTTGGCCACCAGAGCACATTGCTGGCTCATGGGTGTCCTTCCAGGTCCTTTTCCCCTTCACTGCTCAGTCCTCAACCTATCCTGCTCCATGAGGTTGTTCTTTCCCAGGTGCAAGACTCTGCCTTTGCCCTTGTTGAATTCCATTCCATTTCTCCCTGGCCAGCTCTCAGCCTGTCCAGGTCTGGCTGAACGGCAGCACAACCCTCCTGGGTCACCACTGCTCCCAGTTTGGTGCCATCAGCAAACTTGCTGACAGTGCTCTCTGTGCCCTCATCCAGGTTGCTGATGAATATATTGAACAGCTCTGGTCCCAGTGCTGACCCCTGAGGGACTCCACCAGGCACAGGCCTCCAACTAGACTCTGTCCCATTGATCACAGTTCTCTGACTTCTTCCCTTCAACCATTTCCCATCCCCCTCACTCCCTGATCATCCAGAGCACACTGCCCCGGTCCAGCTGCAGGGATGCTGTGGCAGAAGGTGTCAGATGCTTTGCTGCCCTCTCCTGCAGTGAGATTGTGGCTTTCTGACTGCTGGGAGATAGTGCAAAGCAATTCTTCATCTGTTTAGCTCAGGATAAATTTAGAGATTCATGGAATGGTTTGGGTTCAAAGGGACCTTCAGGATCATCCAGTTCCAACTCCCTGCCTACGGCAGGGACACCTCCCACCAGCACAGCTTGCTCAAGGCCTCATCCAGCCTGGCCTTGAACACCTCCAGGCAGGGGACATCCACAGCCTCCCTGGGCAGCCTTTCTGCACCTGACTCATTTCTTGCTTTCATTTTTTGCTTTCTAAGAACAAAATATAAATTTCTTTCCTGTGAGGGTGCTGAGACACTTGAACAAGAGGTAGAGGAGGCTCCAAGCTTGGAAGTGTTGGAAGTTAACTCCATTCCCCACCACTCTTTGTGCTCATCCAGCCAGCTCTTCACCCAGCAAAGCCTCCCTCACCCAAGCCAGGAGCAGTCAGTTCCTGCAGGAGGATGCTGTGGGACACAGTGCCAAAGGCTTTGCTAAAGTGCAGGCAAACACCACCATAGCCTGTCCCTCTCCCATTCAGCAGTCTCCTTGTTGTGGAAGGAGATCAGGTTGCTCAAGCAGGACCTGCCCTTCTTCATCCTGTGCTGGATGCCCTGCACATGCTCCTGCTGGCCCTTCTTTTCCATGGGTGTCACATTTGCCATCTCCACTCAGCCAGGACTGCTGATACATGATGGAAAGTGCCTTGGTGGACACCTCCAGCAGCTCCCTCAGCACCCTTGGGTGTTTGCCATTCAGCCCCATAGGTTGTGTGTGTCTGAGTGGTGCAGCAGTCACTGACCATCTCCTCTGGGGCTTGGGGGTTTGTTCTGCTCCCCACCCCTATCTGCCAGCTCAGGGGGCTGGGTCCCAGTGAACAAAGGGTCCTGTGACTGAAGACTGATGCAGAAAGGTATTGACTCCCTCGGCCAAGGCACCTGTCCAGGAGTTTGCCTTCAGTAGCACCAGAGTCACTGCAGGACCAAGTGAAAAAGTCATGGTTAGGAAATGAGGAAGAGGAGCAGGGAAGGTTCAAGAGTGATGAGAGACAGGCATTGACTTTTCTAGGCCACTGAGAAGGCTGAGTGTCTGTGCTGCATCTGTGTTCCTCGCCCCACCTGGCCAGACAATAAACTTCACAGATGACTTTCTGGCAATGTGGAATGGTTTCCATAGAACATTAGTATCTGGGAAGGAGGTTCTCTCTTTCAAAGCACACATCCTGGCTGTTATAGACCTAAAGCAGCTCTCTGGCTCTCACATGATTTTCTTTTACATTGCTATGGCAAGAATTAGCTCCAAGACTTGTTCTCTGTACTGGTTGTGTTTCTGTAGGCCCTGCACAGCCCTTGTCTGCTTCGCAGTACAGTCATGGCAAAAGAGCCATGCAGAGAAGTGAAATCAAGAGCTATCTCCTCTCTCCTTGCTGGAACACTTGTCCTGAAGAAGAGGCACAAATCCAGTCTGGGTGCAGGGTGGGCAGGGGGCAGTCGTGAAGATAAAGCCTTGGGGGTGCTGGGTGCTGAGCAGCTCCCCAGGAGCCAGCAGTGCCCTCCTGCAGCCCAGCAGGCAGCTGTGTGCTGGGCTGCAGCCAGAGGAGTGTGGGCAGCAGGGCAGGAGAGAGGATCCTGCCCCTTGGCTCTGCTCTGCTCAGACCTCACCTCCAATCCTGCCTCCAGGTCTGGTGTCCCCAGCAGAAGAAGGACACAGAGCTGCTGGAGTGAGTCCAGAGGAGGCCACAAAGATGCTCCAAGGGCTGGAGCAGCTCTGCTGTGAGGCCAGGCTGAGGGAGCTGGGGGTGTGCAGCCTGGGGAAAAGAAGACTCCAGGGGAACCTGGAGAGGCAGAACTGCCTTGCAGTACCTGAAGGGATCCTGCAGGAAGACTGCAGAGAGACTTTTCTTGAGGGTGTCTAGCGACAGGCCAAGGGGGAATGGTTTGAAGATGAGGCAGAGCAGGATTAGACTGGAGCTGAGGAAGAAGTTCTTCAGCATGAGGGTGGTGAGACACTGGAACAGGTTGCCCAGGGAGGTTGTGGATGCCTCCTCCCTGAGGTGCTCAAGGCCAGGCTGGATGAAGCCTTGAGCTACCTGGGCTGGTGGGAGGTGTCCCTGCCCATGGCAGGGGGTTGGAACTGGATGAGCTTTAAGGTCCCTTCCAACCCAACCCATTCTGTGATCACTACAAGTCGATCAAAGAGGACAGCAAAGGAGGGAAACTGCATAAAATCTTTTATTTTTGCTCAGAGAATCCATGTCTGTGGTGCTGACTGGGGCATCCTTGTACCACCATTCTTCATGACTGTCACCACTGTGCTGGCTTGGCAGGGGTTTGTGTAGTGCCAGGAGCCTGCTGCCCACTTGCCCTCCCCTCTGCCCCCACCGCTGCCTCCGGAGCTCCATCAGCTCAGCCCATGTGAGGCTTGCTCTGCTCTCCTGCCTAATACCTCTTGCAGCTGCATGCAGCCTTTCATGTCTGTTTTGGCTTGGGGTGGTGGGTCTGCTGGGGAGGAAATCCAGGCACGAGATACTTTAAGCAGCAGTTTGATCTTTGTCAGGGAGATCGACTCAGCTCAGGCAGAGAGGTCAGAGCCGCGCTGGAGTATGCTGAGGGCTGTCAGAAGCTTGTAAGCAGGAGAGGCAGAACGGCAGCCCCCAAGGGTTTGGTTCCTGCAGAGAGCCTTGTAACTGGGGATGTTTAATAGACCGTGGAGAAGTTAAAAGGAGGAATTAGACCACTGGTGGGGTCAAGTGCACTCCAGTGATCACAAATGCATCGGGTGGTGCTGTAATTAAAAATGCTCCTGTGCTTGCTGGCCTGGCCCCACGCCTGCTGCAGACAGCCTCAGCTCCACAGAGCCCACACAGCTGGGCCAGACCACAGCAAAGCTTTAAACCTTCCACAGAGGCTTAAAGACAGGCTGAGAGAAAGGCCCCTGCTTGCCCAGGCTCCAGAAAGAACAGGGGGAGGCACTCAGTACTCTGAAGTGGAGGTATTGATGACAGCTGTATGGGAAGCAAAGCTTTGTAAAACAGTTTCAGTTCTTCTTTTATCATGTTCCAAAGGGACATTTCTGATGAGTACTTTTAGTAGCTTGGTACCTGAGGGGCTCTGATGGTGTTTGTCAGAAGCACTTTGATTCACAGAGTCACGGAATGCATCAGTTGGAAGGGAACCTCCAAGGGCATCTTGCCCAACCCTCTGCAGGCAGCAGGGACACCTCCAACTAGAGCAGGCTGATCAGGGACACATCCAGTCTGACCTTGAGTGTCTGCAGGGATGGGACCTCAACCACCTCCCTGGGCAACCCGTGCCAGTGTTTCCCCACCCTCATGGTGCGAAACTTCCTCCTGATGTCCAACCTAAATCTGCCCTGCTCCAGTTCCAAACCATTGCCTCTCAGCCTATTCCCACAGGCCCTTCTGAACAGTCCCTCCCCAGCTCTCCTGGAGCCCCTTCAGGGACTGGAAGGTTGCTTTAAGATCTCCCCAGAACCTTCTCTTCTCCAGGCTCAACAACCCCAACTCTCCCAGCCTGTCTGCATAGGAGAGGTTCTCCAGCCCTCTGATCATCTTGGTGGCCTGCTCTGGACCCTCTCCAGCAGGTCCATGTCTTTCCAGTGCTGGTGGCCCCAAACATACTAAATGTCTGTAACAGTAGAAGCAGCTTCTGTATTTTAAAAGAAAAGGTTGGGGTTTATTGGGAAGAAAGAGAGGAAGTTTCTTCTCACTATTTTTTTTTCTCTGCAGTAGGCACAGAAGGGTTTTGCACCCCAGCAACTGCTTGCAGGAAGGTTTCCAGTGCCAGTGAAGCCAGTGGGGAATTTGCTTACACACCAGGCCAGGGGCTCAGGGTGAAATTCAAACTTAGTGCTTTTGGCTTTCATTCCCTTTGCTCCCTGCTTTGGGTCAGGCATTTAGAAAGAAGTTAAATCTATACAGACATCACAGACCAGCTGAGAGCTGCTACTGCTCTCTTCCCTCTGCTGCGTTTCTTGCTAAGTTCAAGGTCAAATTTACTTTTTTTTTTCTTTTTTTTTTTTTTAATACAGGACAAGAAGTTGACAAATGGCCTCCTTAGGGCAGCAATAGAAATGTGTGAGACTGAGGTCTGTGAGTGATGGAGAGAAGGCAGAGGCAGGGGAAGGCTGCCTGCTGATGAAATGGTTCAGAATATGACACTGCTGTGACCCAGAATAGCTCTCCTAGTTCTCTCATATTCTGTTTCTTGTTTTTGGCATCAAAATCCAGCTGAGATCCTGGCTTCTGAGAAGCCTTTCTGACATTAAAAGAGAAGTGGCCTTTCTTCCTTAAATGTCCTGGCCTCTCCTGCTCCTTATACAAGGATGTGGAGGGGATGGAAATGGCTTATCCTGCTCCTGTAACAAAGGTGCTCAGGAAACTGAAATTGGGACTAGACCTGGAGTTTCTGTGGAAACTGCTGGAGCTACAACAGAGTCCCTTGAACAGCAAGAAAACTGCTGAAGTTTAACTAACTGAAAAAAAAATTACACTTCTGTTGAATACCTCTTTATACCTCAGGCAAAAGTCAAAATCACACAGAGCCTGCCTTGGAGCACAAGTGAAAGGTGAGGCTGGACAGGGCTCTGGGCAGCCTGATCTAGTGGAGGATGTCCCTGCTGACTACAGGGGGGTTGGATCAGATGAGCTTTGGAGCTCCCTTCCAACCCAGACTGTGATACTCTGTGATACTATGAACAGCAGGAGCTGGAAAGGATTGAGGAGGCAAATGGAGAAGGTGCTCTCCCGGAGCCTTTGCAGGCAGCATCTTCAGGTGTTTTGGTCTAGAGAGAAGGAGAAGGAGATGCAGGCTTGATAAGAAGTCCTTGGCAAGATGACAACAGTGACACTGCAGGTGAGAGCAGCAATCTCTCAGCAATCTGTGGAACTTCAGATCCCACCTTCCTGCATGGATCATGAAGCTCTGTGCCAGTGGAGCATGCAGCAAACATTCATTGCTGTGTTGTGTGCCTGAGGTTGGACAAAGCATGAAAGCAAACTCCTGAGGAGCTGTACTGCTGCCTGGTCCTTAGGAACAAGGATTCCCACAGGGGATCAGTGTAAGCTGATTTCTTACTGATTTGCTTAACATTATGTTGTGTGCTTTGTCCAGGCTGAGCAGTGCAGGCAGGGACACAGGAAACTGCCTTTCCTCTGGGGTTAGTTCTCAGGCCACTGCCAGCACCTCCCTTCTGCCTTCTCAGCCCTACAGAAACACTGCTGGGTTTCTACAGCACTGAGCTCAGCAAGGCCTTGCTCCATGATGAGAATCACAGAATTGCTTGGGTTGGAGAAGCCCTCTGAGATCACTCAGTCCAACATCAACCCAGCACCACCATGGCCACCAAACCACAGCCCCTAGGGCCATGGCCACACCTTGCTGCAACACCTCCAGGGATGGGGACTCCACCACCTCCCTGGGCAGCCTCTGCCAATCCCTCACCACTCTTGCAGCAGAGAAAGTTTTCCTCCTCTCCAACCTAAGCCTCCCCTGGCACAGTTTCAGGTCATTTCCTCTCCTTCTGTCACCTGAGACTAGGGAGCAGAGCCCAACCCCCAGCTCACTGCAGCCTCCTCTCAGGGAGCTGTAGAGAGCAATGAGCTCTCCCTCAGCCTCCTCTTCTCCACACCAAACACCCCCAGCTCCCTCAGCTGCTCCTCCCCAGTCCTCTTCTCCAGACCCTTCCCCACCTTTGTTGCCCTTCTCTGGACCTGCTCCAGCCCTCAGTGTCCTTCTTGGAGTGAGGAGCCTCAAACCAAACCCAGCCCTCAAGCTGTGGCCTCCCCAGTGCCCAGTCCAGGAGCACCATCCCTGCCCTGCTCCTGCTGCCCACACCATTGCTGACCCAGACCAGGCTGCTGGTGCCCTTCTTGCCCACCTGGACACTGCTGCTTCATCTTCAGCTGCTGTCCACCAGCACTCCCAGGGCCTTATCTGCTGGGCACTTTCCAGCCACTCTGCCCCAACCCTGATTGCCAGCAGTTATTTGCTGTGCCGGAGCAGATTTGTTCTGCACCAGGGATGCCCTGTGCCCTGCTGGCAGGAAGGATGCTCTGTGGGCTCAGACCTCTTTGTCTGGAGCTGTACTCTGAACCAACTCTCTTCTTGCAGTGGGACTCTACAAAGCCACCAGGCCTAGGCACTGGGAAAGACTGGCACTGCCAGCTCTGCCAGCACTGCCAGCCCCACCACCAGAGCTGAGCTCTCTCCTCACTAAAGCTGCCACTGCATCCCACAAGCTGGCAGAGGGTGGGTGCTGAGGGCTGGTGCCACCCTGGTGCTGTGCCAGGCCACAGCACAGGCTGTGCAGTGTTAGGCCTCAAGGCAAGCCATGGGCAAGGGTTAACATGTCTGAAGGGCTTGCTGCTAGAGAGCAGGATTGGTCCCACAGTCACTTCCTAGGCTTGGATATCCAGTCTGCTGTTACTGGAGGGATGCAGAGCTGGCACAGGCAACCTCTGAAGTCTTAGGGCTGCCCTGTGTGCTTGGCACCAAATTCAGACAGCTCTGAGAGCAGTTCAGATCCTCTGGAGGGCTGAGTGTTTTGTTTTGAATGGGGTTTTGGTGTTCCTTAGCAAAGCAGAGCTATTGTTAGCACTTGGCCCAAGGGCTTGCACTCAGCACTTTGAGCCTCACTGTGGTTTTTCCTCTCTTCAGTCAAAACGAAGTAGTCCTGGCTGGTAGGAGCCAAGCAGTGCTGCTGCTGCTTCTCACAGAGTGACACTTGAGGAAAGCCTCTCTCAGTTTCCTGGAATAAAGGCAGACTTTGCTCCCTCCAGATCTGTGCTCTGTGCTTGTACAGGTCTGGCTGAAGAGTGGCTCTGTGGGACATGGTGAGGGAGGCTGCTGGGCTGGCACTGAAGTGCATTAAAGGGCAGTAAGGCTGGGGAAGGGTCCGGAGAACAGGGCTGGGGAGGAGCAGCTGAGGGAGCTGGGGGTGTTTAGTGTTCAGTCTGGAGACCTCATTGCTCTCTACAGCTCCCTGAGAGGAGGCTGCAGTCAGGTGGGGGCTGGACTCTGCTCCCTAGTCTCAGGTGATAGAAGGAGAGGAAATGTCCTGAAACTGTGCCAGGGGAGGCTTAGGTTGGATGTGAGGAAAAATTTCTCTGCTGCAAGAGTGGTGAGGGATTGGCAGAGGCTGCCCAGGGAGGTGGTGGAGTCCCCATCCCTGGAGGTGTTGCAGCAAGGTGTGGCCATGGCCCTTGGGGCTGTGGTTGGTGGCCATGGTGGTGCTGGGTTGATGTTGGACTGGATGGTCTCAGAGGGCTTCTCCAACCCAAACAGTTCTGTGGTGCTATGGTTCTATGCCAGTGAACAGTCGCTGCTGCCATCTTTCTTGCTGCAGCTGCACACCATGGAGTTGCAGTGGCTAATGTCTGTCTGCAGCCTCCATGGACACCAGAGTGCTGTGTTTGGTTCACTCAGGCAGCATAACAAAATGCTGACCAGAGCAGGGATTGAGGTACCCCTGGCCCCTCTCTCCTTTAGCTGCAGCACCTCCAGAGGCAATGCACACCCAAGCCAGCTCCTTAAAGTTCTTTCCCATCTGTGTGGTGCTGTGCTCCAGCTAAGGAGCTCTGTTAGCTTTGTTATTGGATCCATGGCCAGCATTACCAGGAGGAGCTTCACCCAGGCCAAGTGCCAGGGCCTGCCCTTGGGGCACAACAACCCCAAGCAGTGCTGCAGGCTTGGGGCAGTGTGGCTGGGAAGCTGCTGGCAGAAAGGGAGCTGGGGGTGCTGATGGCCAAGCAGCTGAAGAGGAGCCAGGAATGCCCAGGTGGCCAAGAAAGCCAAAGGCCTCCTGGCTGGGATCAGCAATGCTGTGTCCAGCAGGAGCAGGGAGGGGATTGTCCCCTGGGACTCAGCTCTGGGGAGGTCACACCTGGAGTGCTGTGTCCAGGTTTGGGCACTCAATCCAAGAGAGATGTGGAGGTGCTGGGGCCAGGGCAGAGGAGGGCAAGGAAGCTGTGAAGGGCCTGGAGAAGAAATCTGATGAAGAGAGACTGAAGGAGCTGGGGATGGTTAGTGTGAAACAGAAGAGGCTGAGGAGAGACCTCCTGGCTGTCTACATCTCCCTGAAAGGAGGTTGTGGAGAGGTTGGTGCTGGGCTCTTCCCACAGGTAATCAGCCATAGAACAAGAGGGAACAGCCTCACACTGCAGCAGGGCAGGTGCAGACTGGACATTAGGAAGCATTTTTCACAGCAAGAGTGGTCAGAGGCTGCCCAGGGAAGTGGTGGAGTCAACATGTTTCGATGTGGTGCTTGGGGTGAACTTTGTAGAGCTGGGTGAGTGGCTGGACTTGATGATCCCAGGGGTCTCTCCCAACCTGAATGTTTCTGTGATTCTGTGTTGCTTCCAGGGCCCAGGGGACTCAGGCCAACATGGGGAGCAATTCCTCTCCATCCTCTCTGCATGGTGTATGAATTGCTCCTTGCTCTGCCTTTGTCTGAGAGCATCTGAGGGTGTCTGAGGACGTGGGAGGGCACATGCCTATTGCTGGCTGGTTTGGGAGCTTTGAACCAGGGAGGAGCAGATCCCACGTATTGCAGTTTTGAAGGACCAAGATAAGGAGCAGGAGGCCACTTCCCATGTGACTGCAAACAGGGACCAGGCCACTGCAGAGTGTCCTGAGGTCCTTTTGGCCAAGTGTGCCTGGACAGCTCTGCCCTGTGCTGGGGCTTTGGTTGGAAGAGGGCAAAGTACCTCTGTGTCCCAGACATGGGCACTGAGAACAGAGCTGCAGTCTGTGCCTGTCCCTAGGGTTTCCCTGGTTGCTAGCTGGAGAGCCTGCACTTGGTGTCAGCAGTGCCCTGGGTGGGGGAGAGTCCCTGTGGGGTCATAGGGCCTGGCAGTGGGAGCCTGGGATCACAGGGCTAGGTGCTGGCTGTCTAAACCCCAGGCATGCCCCCAGTGCCACCTCTGACCCGCTGTCTGAGGGGAGGCTTCTGCTCTTACTAACTAGCACAGACTGGAGACCTTCCTTCCAGCACTGAGGGGCATCTGCAGGAGCCCAGGCTGCTGTCTGAACTTTGTGTGTGTGCTCCCATCAAGACCATAATGAATTGCCAAACCCTTTTCAACGGTTTCCAAATCTAAGTCCAGCCCCAGGTCTGAAATCCTATGGAGAAAAAAGGCATTTGTATGGAGTTCAGCGTTTCCTGCACCAGAGGTATCCTTCCTGGGTTCTTCCTGCTTCTGGCCACAGCTTCCACAAGCTCAGAGGAGTCTGAAGCTGAAAACAAGCCCTGGTTTCACTTGATTTCCATTGGGCTTTCCTTACCTCATGAGGTTCAACAACACCAAGGGCAAGGTCCTGCACCCAAACAGGATCCCAGGCACCAATACAGGCTGGACAAGGACTGGCTGGAGAGCAGCCCTCAAGAAAAGGCCTTGGGCGTGCTGGGGGAGGAGAAGCTCAACAGGAGCCAGCAGTGAGCACTTGCAGCCCAGAGAGCCAAGCAGAGCCTGGGCTGCATCAGGAGAAGTGTGGCCAGCAGGGCCAGGGAGGGGATTCTGCCCCTCTGCTCCACTCTGCTGAGACCACACCTGGAGCTCTGGGTCCAGTTCTGGAGCCTCTGTTCCAGGAAGGATCTGGAAGGTGTCCAGAGAAGGGCCAGGAGGATGAGCAGAGGGCTGGAGCTGCTCTGCTCTGGCGACAGCCTGAGAGAGTTGGGGTTGTGCAGTCTGGAGAGGAGAAGGCTCTGAGGAGACCTTCTTGTGGCCTTCCAGGATCTGAAGGGGGCTCCAAGAAAGCTGGGGAGGGACTTTTGAGGATGCAGGTAGTGATAGGACTGGGGGGAATGGATCCAAACTAGAAATGGGGAGATCCATATTGGATGTTAGGAAGAAGTTCTTCCCCATGAGAGTGGTGAGACACTGGCACAGGTTGCCCAGGGAGGTGGTGGAAGCCTCATCCCTGGAGGTTTTTGCAGCCAGGCTGGATGTGGCTGTGAGCAACCTGCTGTAGTGTGAGGTGTCCCTGGCCATGGCAGGGGTTGGAACTGGATGAGCCTTGAGGTCCCTTCCAACCCAACCCTGGCAATTCTACAATTCTATGATTCTTGTCTCAGCTGGATAACAGACACCCAAGAACCATTAATGCTGTTGCCTTTGGGTGGCTTTTTTCACTCAGGCTTTCCTCCCAACACTCTAAGCAATGCTCACTTAGCAAAGAAAGTTGACTGATCCTAGGTTAAAAAGCACATTTTTGAAAGCAGCAGAGGTGTTAGCTTCAGTTCCCTAGGCACATTCTTGCACAAGTGATTGCATTCTGCCCCCTGCATTCCTCTGCCACTTCAGTTGGACATGGTTATTCTGCCTCACTTGGTGCTCTTGCATAGCATTACAGAGTCCTGGCAAGCATTTGTTGTCCACCATCCCAGCAGTGCCTTCACTACAGCAGCAGTGCTTAAAGTAAGGCACCAGGTAGGTATAAATGAGTTGCAGAATCTTGTAGGTTCATAGATTAAAAAAATGGGTTGGGTTGGAAGGGACATCAAAGATCATCCATGGGCAGGGACACCTCCCACCAGCCCAGCTTGCTCAAGGCCTCATCCAGCCTGGCCTTGGACACCTCCAGGGAAGAGGCAGCCACAGCCTCCCTGGGCAACCTGCTCCAGTGTCTCCCCACCCTCACTGTCAAAAGTTTTTTCCTAAGTCTAAGTCTAAGTCTACCTTCCTCAATCTTCAGTCCATTCCCTCTCATCCTATCACAATAAGCCTTTGTCAAAAGTCCTTCCCCATGTTTCTTGCAGGTCCCCTTCAGGTACTGGAAAGCTGCTCTAAAGTCTCCCCAGAGCTGCCTCTTTTCCAGGCTGAACAGCCCTGGCTCCCGCAGCCTGTCCCCATCTGGGAGGTTCTCCAGCCCTCTGAACATCTTTGTGGCTTCCTCTGGACCCACTCCAGCAGTTCCATGTCCTCCAGAGCTGGACACAGATCTATTTTAACCCCATGACAGCCATCTGAGAAGCCAGGTGAGTTCAAATCACCAGTAAGGGAGACTGCAATAGCTGCAGGATCTTCATGCAGCTCACTTGGGCAGGGTCAGAGCCATGGCAGAATCTATTCCCATCAAGAGAGGTTTTGATACACAGAACCTGTGTTAAATCCTTCGTCTTCCACTGAATCCCCTTCTGACCTTGGGCAACAGAGATCTGCAACATGGAGATAAGGCACAGCTGCTTCCAGCCTCTTCAGAGACCTGAGCCTTGAAATTGTGCAGTGCTGAGGAAATGCAAAAGGTTAACCAGAACTGACTGGCAGTCACTGACCATGAGCCAGCAGTGCCCAGGGGGCCAAGAAAGCCAAAGGCATCCTGGCTTGGGTCAGAAGCAGGGTGGGCAGCAGGGACAGGAGGTGACCCTCCCCCTGTGCTCAGCACTGGGGAGGCCACACCTGGAGTGCTGTGTTCAGCTCTGGGCCACTCACTGCAGGAAGGACATTGAGGAGCTGGAGCCTGTGCAGAGCAGGGCAGTGAGGCTGGAGAAGGGCCTGGAGCCCCTGGGCTGGAGGAGGGGCTGAGGGAGCTGGGGGAGTTCAGGCTGGAGAAGAGGAGGCTGAGGGAGACCTCATTGCTCTCTACAGCTCCCTGAAGGGAGGTTGGAGTGAGGAGGGAGCAGCCTCTGCTCCTTGGTGGCAAGGGACAGGAGCAGAGGAAATGGTTCCAAGCTGCCCCAGGGGAGGCTCAGGCTGGAGCTCAGGAAATATTTCTGCACTGGAAGGGCTCTCAGACATTGGAATATTCTGCCCAGGGCAGTGCTGGAGTCACCATCCCTGGGGGTGTTCAAGTAGCATGGACCTGGTGCTTAGGGACATGGTTTGGTGCTGAGCCTGCAGTGCTGGTGGAGGGTTGGACTGGGTGAGCTTGGAGGGCTCTGCCAACTGGATAGATTCTGGCATTCTGTGAAAACCATTGAACAACCCAGGTCAGAAGGACCTCAAAAGACCACCTGGTCTAAGCCTTCCTGGGAAGATCCTTCTTGAGGGAGTTCCCATCAGAAGCCCTCCTTAGTGCAAAGCATTCAGACCTGTTGCTCAGTGTGAGCAGGCAGCACAGTAACTTGTGCCATCAGCCAGCTGGGGCTGCTTTCAGAAGAGCAAGGTTTGACTGTGACTTTGCTACAGCAACAGGAGAGGGTCACTGGGGGCCACTTCAAACTGTGAGCACTGCTTTACAGTGGAAGCTGACAAGTCCTGTTGGTGGGTGAAGTAGGATGGGTTTGCTGTAAGGAGAGGTCCATCCAGGCCACATCAAAAATCTGGAGAGGAGGAGGTAAGGGCTGCTCCCTTGGTGTGCACACAGCAGGTATGAAGTGTTTGCAGTGGAGCAAGCAGCCCAGCACTTGGCCTCCAGCTGACTCAAGCAACTTTGCCACTACTCCCTGACAAGCACAGCATTTTACAGCTCCCTGCCTGGACTAGGAGTCTTCCCCACACACATTTCAGTACATTCTTGCAGTCATGACAGAACTAGGACTTGTGAGGCTGCTGTCAGAATGCTGATTTTAGCTTTCCATTAATTTCACCATGTCACAGGCAAAAAAATCCCTGAATTTGCAGGGTCCTTTTCCTGGCAACTCTCAGCCTGTAACACATTCAATGTAGTGAACCAAAACCACTTCAGCTCAAAAAAATGGGCTGAGGCCAATGGCATGGGATGCAAGAAGGTCAAGTGTTGAGTGCTGCTCTTGGGCCACAACAGCCCCATGAACACTTCAGGCTTGGGGCAGAGTGGCTGGAAGCTGCCCAGCAGAAAAGGACCTGGAGGCTCTGGTTGATGGCCAGCAGTGTGCCCAAGCAGCCAATGGCATCCTGGCCGGGATCAGCAGTAGTGTGGGCAGCAGGTCCAGGGATGGGATTGCCCTCATCTGCTTGGCAGTGGTGAGGCCACACCGTGTTCAGCTCTGGGCCCTCACTCCAAGAATGACATTGAGAGGCTGGAGCAGGTCCAGAGAAGGACAACCAAGCTGGGGAAGGGTGTAGAGAACAGGGCTGGGGAGGAGCAGCTGAGGGAGCTGGGGGTGTTCAGTGTGGAGAAGAGGAGGCTGAGGGAGACCTCATTGCTCTCTACAGCTCCCTGAGAGGAGGCTGCAGTGAGGTGGGGGTTGGGCTCTTCTCACATGCAACAAGTGCCAGGACAAGAGGAAACAGCCTCAAGCTGTGCCAGGGGAGGTTCAGGTTGGAGATTAGGAACAATCTCTTCCCAGCAAGGGTTCTCAGGCACTGTCCCAGGCTGCCCAGGGAGGTGCTGCAGTCCCCATCCCTGGAGGGGTTTCAGAGCTGCATGGATGTGGTGCTGAGGGACGTGGGGCAGTGGCAGTGGCTCAGCAGCAGGGGTGGGGCTGTGAGCTCTGGGGGAGTGCTTGGACTTGGTGGTCTCAGAGGTCTCTTCCAGCCTCAGCAGTTCCATGGCTCTGTGCTATCAGTTGTTATCTGTGGAAATCAACAGCAGCAGCCATTGGCCTGCACTGCCATACTGGAGTGAGGCAAGGAAGAAGGTGAGGGTGCCTTAGGGGTAGGGGAAGGAAGGGACCCCAAGTCTGAACAATCCAAACAGATTGTTGATGGTTTTCTTCTTCTTGAAGCACATGCAGAGCTCATTCTGTCCTTCTCAGGACACTGAAGGCTTCAGACTAAAAAAAAATCAACCTGGTTTTGAACATAGAATTGTGAGACAAAATAGCTCTTAGGTGCAGAATCAGTTCAGAAATGCTTCATCTATTCCATTTACACACAGTCTCTATTCTATGTTCTGCTCCTTGGAACATTTTCCTGTCTTTAGTGCAGGAAAGAGCAGGAGAAAACACCATAAAGAACGGTTTTGGGGGTTGCTTCTCATGAATTGCAACGTGCCTCTTCCACAGCAAACATCCTGAGGTTTGAAAGTTGCAAAGCTTCATCCTCATGTCATCAGTTTCTCTGTATTGCTTGCAATGTCCTTGCACTGGTGGAGTTCATAACTGCGTTGTTTCACAGTTGCTTCATGGCTCAGGAAGCAGATGGCTTTTCCATTTTCCTCAGCAGGCAGCTGTGGGTTACAGAGATGTCCTCTAAGTGCCACTGGCTGTCATTGACAAACTCCTGGAAAGTAAAACTGTTTTGTTCATAGGACCACAGGAAGGTTTGGGTTGGAGGGGACCTTAAAGCTCATCCAGTTCCAGCCCCCTGCCATTGGCAGGGACACCTCCCACCAGCACAGCTTGCTTAGGGCCTCATCCAACCTGGCCTTGAACACCTCCAGGGAGGAGGCAGCCACAACCTCCCTGGGCAACCTGTGCCAGTGTCTCACCACCCTCACTGTCAAGAATTTCTTCCTCATCTCCAGTCTCAATCTCCCCTCTCCCAGTTCAAAGCCATTTTCCCTCATCCTGTCACTCCCAGCCTTTGTCAGAAGTCCCTCCCCAGCTCTCCTGGAGCTCCTTCAGGTACTGGAAGGCTGCTCTAAGGTCTCCCTGGAGCCTTCTCTTCTCCAGTCTGAACAGCCCCAGCTCTCCCAGCCATGGTTTTGATAAGAAGAGCAACTGTGTGCAGTGATATTTGGGTACTGTCCTACAGAAGGTTTTCTGGGCTAGGAGAAACCTCTCCTACGTTGATAAAATCCACATAGCAGTGGTGCTTTGCACCTCCTGTGTATCTCTGCCTGTGACCCTGCACCCACCCTGTGCCGTGACAGTTGGCAGGCAAATGAGCTCTTGGAAGCTGGGCTTAATGCAAGGGCAGCATTGCAGAGCTCCAGGATCCTCAGGGAGCCATGTGGCTGCACCCAGTTAGCCATGGGGGTGTATGCAGACAGCCCTCTGCTGACACATTTGTCTGCACTCAGGAGAGGTCACTGCAACAGCAGCTCTTGAGGTACCATCTTGGAGAGGATGTCCAGGCCAAGCCCCTGCAGAGCCCCAGGGATGGCAGAAGGTGGCCAAGCCCTCAGTGTTGCAGACACAGCTCTGGGGCACTGGCTGTGGCCAAGCTGTCTTCACCTCAAGGGAGGGGATTCTCTCCCTCTGCTCCACTCTGCTGAGACCCCTCCTGGAGCTCTGGGTCCAGTTCTGGAGCCTCTGTTCCAGGAAGGATCTGGAGGTTCTGGAAGGTGTCCAGAGAAGGGCCAGGAGGATGAGCAGAGGGCTGGAGCTGCTCTGCTCTGGAGACAGCCTGAGAGAGTTGGGGTTGTGCAGGCTGGAGAGGAGAAGGCTCTGAGGAGACCTTCTTGTGGCCTTCCAGTGTCAGAAGGAGGCTCCAAGAAAGCTGGGGAGGGATTTTCTAGGCTGTCAGGTAGGGCTAGATCCAAGGGGAATGGATCCAAGCTAGAGGAGGGGAGAGGTAGATTAGACATCAGGAAGTTCTTCCCCGTGAGGGTGGTGAGAGACAGGCACAGGTTGCCCAGGGAGGCTGTGGATGTCCTCTCCCTGGAGGTGTTCAAGGCCAGGCTGGATGAGGCCTTGAGCAAGCTGTGCTGGTGGGAGGTGTCCCTGCCCATGGCAGGGGGCTGGAACTGGATGAGCTTTGAGGTCCCTTCCAACCCAGCTCTTTCTGTGTAACTGTGACTCTTGTGCTTTACTGAGATCTGACCTTTTCAGTCCACATGAACCTTTAGCTGCTTTCTGTCTCCCCTCTCTCAGACATTTAGGGACCTCTCTTACAGTGAAGCCACTCTGCCCATAGTGGAGCCACTTTTCCAGGAGATTATTCTCCTAAGCACACCCCACTGCAATCTGTAGGCTCATGAGAGCCAAGAAATTTTTACAAGTCCTCGATATCAGAAGACACCTGAAAGAGTGAAGTGACTGATAATGGAATAGAAATCTTTTATTTCAGAAATTGTTTATAAGTTGGAGGCTGGGTGGTGGGGAGGGAGAGGAGGATTAGGTGTAGAAGTTAATTCCTCTGCCCTCAACAGCCTCATTTACAGGAAGAGCACAACAAATCTCTTGTTTTTACAGCAGCAGGGCTCCATGCAGGTAAACATGTTGAGAATGCTGTCTGCAGCCTTTGCCCAGCTTGCCCAGAAAGGATTCCTGTGAGCAGCAGCTGCAGCCAGTGCCACCGTGCAGCCCTGGCGAGTGCTGCTCCTCCGGCGGCCCCAGCACCAGCAGGGACACCCTGCAGCCCTGCCCTCCCTGGGGAGCCCTGCAGCAGGGACACCCTGCAGCCCTGCCCTCCCTGGGGAGCCCTGCAGCAGGGACACCCTGCAGCCCTGCCCTCCCTGGGGAGCCCCGCAGCAGGGACACCCTGCAGCCCTGCCCTGCCTGGGGAGCCCTGCAGCAGGGACACCCTGCAGCCCTGCCCTCCCTGGGGAGCCCTGCAGCAGGGACACCCTGCAGCCCTGCCCTGCCTGGGGAGCCCTGCAGCAGGGACACCCTGCAGCCCTGCCCTCCCTGGGGAGCCCTGCAGCAGGGACACCCTGCAGCCCTGCCCTCCCTGGGGAGCCCTGCAGCAGGGACACCCTGCAGCCCTGCCCTCCCTGGGGAGCCCCGCAGCAGGGACACCCTGCAGCCCTGCCCTGCCTGGGGAGCCCTGCAGCAGGGACACCCTGCAGCCCTGCCCTCCCTGGGGAGCCCTGCAGCAGGGACACCCTGCAGCCCTGCCCTCCCTGGGGAGCCCCGCAGCAGGGACACCCTGCAGCCCTGCCCTCCCTGGGGAGCCCTGCAGCAGGGACACCCTGCAGCCCTGCCCTCCCTGGGGAGCCCCGCAGCAGGGACACCCTGCAGCCCTGCCCTGCCTGGGGAGCCCTGCAGCAGGGACACCCTGCAGCCCTGCCCTCCCTGGGGAGCCCCGCAGCAGGGACACCCTGCAGCCCTGCCCTGCCTGGGGAGCCCTGCAGCAGGGACACCCTGCAGCCCTGCCCTCCCTAGGGAGCCCTGCTGCAGGGACACCCTGCAGCCCTGCCCTCCCTGGGGAGCCCTGCAGCAGGGACACCCTGCAGCCCTCCCCTCCCTGGGGAGCCCTGCAGCAGGGACACCCTGCAGCCCTGCCCTCCCTGGGGAGCCCTGAAGCAGCAACCTGCCCAGGCTGGGCCCATAGGCTGAGGCCAGCAGGGTGAGGTTTAACAAGGCCCAGGGCAGGCTCCTACCCTTTGGCCACAACAACCCCATGCAGAGCTACAGGCTGGGGACAGAGTGGCTGGAGAGCAGCCAGGCAGAGAGGGACCTGGGGGTGCTGGGGGACAGCAGCTGGACAGGAGTCAGCAGTGTGCCCAGGGGCCACAGAAGGCCAAGGGCATCCTGGCCTGGATCAGGAATAGTGTGGCCAGCAGGAGCAGGGATGGAATTCTGCCCTGTGCTCAGCACTGGGGAGGCCTCCCCTCCAGCACTGTGTTGGGTCATAGGCTGGGCTTGATGATCTCAGAGGTCTTTTCCAGCCTCAATAGTTCTGTGATTCTGTGATTCAGGTTTGTTCTGAGCACAGCAGCAGTGCCCTTCCCTCTTGCAGCTACAGAAAGGAGAATCCCCTGTGGAGCCTCCCGGCCTGCCCCTGCCTGGTGCCAGCGCTCGCCAGGGCTGCAGGAATGGCACAGGAGAGCTGAGCACATCCAGCCCCAGCACCAGGACTGCAGGAATGGCACAGGAGAGCTGAGCACATCCAGCCCCAGCACCAGGACTGCAGGAATGGCACAGGAGATCTGAGCACATCCAGCCCCAGCACCAGGACTGCAGGAATGGCACAGGAGAGCTGAGCACATCCAGCCCCAGCACCAGGACTGCAGGAATGGCACAGGAGAGCTGAGCACATCCAGCCCCAGCACCAGGGCTGCAGGAATGGCACAGGAGAGCTGAGCACATCCAGCCCCAGCACCAGGACTGCAGGAATGGCACAGGAGATCTGAGCACATCCAGCCCCAGCACCAGGACTGCAGGAATGGCACAGGAGATCTGAGCACATCCAGCCCCAGCACCAGGACTGCAGGAATGGCACAGGAGAGCTGAGCACATCCAGCCCCAGCACCAGGGCTGCAGGAATGGCACAGGAGAGCTGAGCACATCCAGCACCAGCACCAGGGCTGCAGGAATGGCACAGGAGAGCTGAGCACATCCAGCCCCAGCACCAGGACTGCAGGGGTGGCACAGGAGAGCTGAGCACATCCAGCCCCGGCGCCAGGGCAGGCACCTGGGCTCTGCAGGGCTCCTTTTACATAACTGCTCCCTTACACAATAGGCTTTTGTTTGTCATCTCTAGCCTGATGGAGGCAGGGCACGTTTCCCTCAGCCTCCTCCTGCAGGAATGTTTGTACCTGTGGGCAAAGGCTGCTGGCAGTGAAAGGCTTGCATTGATGGGAGCAGCATTTAGCAGTGCCTGGTTGCCAAGGTAAGCAGCAGAGGCATGCCCTCTGCCACCCAATGCCTTGGGGAGCAGGAGGCTCTCAGGGAACAGGCTGGCACCCCTTAGGGCCAAAAATCTGTAGCTTTATAGACAGTAAAACACAGTAAATAGTATGAAGGAAAGAGTTTTTTTGGGGTTGGCATTGGTTTGGTTTTGGCTTTTTTTCGTTTGGTTGTTGTTGTTGTTGTTTGGGTTTTTTTATCCAGGCATTTTTTTTCCTTTGAGAAGGGGCTCAGAGTGTTCTATTTTTGTTCTCAGGCAGGAATTCAATTCAGCTGCTGCCCAGTGCATTGTGCACTCAGCACCACTTTGACAGTTGAGTTTCAGGGACACAGGGAACAATGAGCCAAGGCATGGCTGCAGTGGGAGGCTGAGGTGCCCCAGGCCTGTGCCTGGTGTTCAAGTCAATAGGCAATTCCCCTAATTAGCTGGGAATTTGCAGCATTATCCCGGTGGGTACTTAGCATGAGCCAGCTTGGGGGTCAGTGTGAGAGCCTGAGGCACCTGAAAAGATCTGCAGAGGCAGCACTTGCCAGATGCTGCCTGTGATGGGGCAGGAGAAAGAACTTCTCAGCTTCATCTTGCTCTGCAGCCTCCTGCCAGACTCTTTTATCTCACTGCAGCAGAGAGAAGGAGCTGAGTCATCACATTTTCTCAGTGCAATGTTTCAATGAGAAGAAAGAAACAGCAGAGGACTGACAAAAACTGAAGCACCACAGCCAGATCTCTCTGGGCTTCTGCAAGGCCTTTGGCACAGTCCCCACAGCATCCTGCTGGCCAGGCTGGAGAGCTGTGGATTTGCTGGGTGGATGTTCAGTGGGTAAGGAACTGGCTGGAGGGTCACATCCAGAGGGTGGTGCTCAGTGGCTTGAAGTGCAGATGGAGAGCAGTGACAGTGGTGTCCCTCAGGGGTCTGTGCTGGGACCTGAGCTGTTGAATATTTGTATCAATGACACAGAGAGTGAGATTGAGACACCATCAGCAGTGTGCAGATGGCACCAAGCTGAGTGGTGCTGTCCATACTCCAGAGGGGTTGGACATCATCCAGAGGGATCTGGACAGGCTGGAGAGGTTAGGCCCAGGTGAACCTCATGAGGTTCAACAAGAGCAAGTGCAGGTCCTGCACCTGGGCTGGAACAATCCTCACTGGCAGTACAGACTGGGGGTGATGAGATTGAGAGCAGCCCTGCAGAGAAGGACTTGGGGGTGCTGGTGGGGGAGAAGCTGGACAGGAGCCAGCAATGGGCACTGGCAGCACAGAAGGCCAAGGGCAGCCTGGGCTGCATCCAAAGCAGTGTGCCCAGAGCTGGAGAGAGGAGATCCTACCCCTCTGCTCTGCTCTGGGGACACCTCACCTGCAGGGCTGGGGCCAGATATGGGATCCCCAGCACAAGAGAGACACAGACCTGATGGAGAGGGTCCAGGGGAGGGCCACAAAGATGATCAGAGGGCTGAAGAACCTCTGCTATGGGGACAGGCTAAGGGAGCTGGGGCTGTTCAGCCTGGACAAGAGAAGGCTCTGGGGAGATCTTTTACCTGCACTTCAATATCTGAAGGGGCTACAAGAAGGCTGCAGAGGGACTGTTCCCAAAGGCCTGCAGGGACAGGACCAGGGGCAATGGTTTGAAATGAGAGCAGAGCAGATTGAGATTGGATGTGAGGAACAAGTTCTGCACCAAGAGGCTGCTGGAACACTGCACCCAGGGAGGTCATTGAGACCCCATCCCTGGAGATATTGAAGGTGAGGCTGGAGAGGGCTCTGGGCAGCCTGACCTAGTAGAGATTGTCCCTGCTGACTGCAGAGGACTGGATGAGCTTTGGAGCTCCCTTCCAACCCAGGTGATTCTATGATCACCCTCCTGCTAATGCTGGTGTGCAGCAGACATTTTGCATTAAGAAGCCAACCTGTCTGTGCCATCTGCAGGACATTCTCCTGACTCTCAGCACTGCAGTTTGCTGGATCATAGCACCGTAGAATTGTTTGGGTTGGAGAAGCCCTCTGAGACCATTCAGTCCGACACCAACCCAACACCACCATGGCCACCAAACCATGGCCCCAAGTGCCATGGCCACACCTTTCTTGAACATCTCCAGGGATGGGGACTCCACCACCTCCCTGGGCAGCCTGTGCCAATCCCTGACCACTCTTGCAGCAAAGACATTTTTCCTCATCTCCAACTTAACCCTCCCCTGGTGCAATTTCAGCCCAGAGAGCCAAGCAGAGCCTGGGCTGCAGCAAGAGAAGTGTGGCCAGCAGGGCCAGGGAGGGGATTCTCCCCCTCTGCTCCACTCTGCTGAGACCACACCTGGAGCTCTGGGTCCAGTTCTGGAGCCTCTGTTCCAGGCAGGATCTGGAGGTGCTGGAAGGTGTCCAGAGAAGGGCCATGAGGATGAGCAGAGGGCTGGAGCTGCTCTGCTCTGGAGACAGACAGAGTTGGGACTGTTCAGTCTGGAGAGGAGAAGGCTCTGAGGAGACCTTCTTGTGGCCTTCCAGTATCTGAAGGGGGCTCCAAGAAAGCTGGGGAGGGACTTTTTAAGTTGTTTTTGAGGCTAGGGGGAATGGATCCAAGCTAGATGAGGGGAGAGGTAGATTAGAAGTCAGGAAGAAGTTCTTCCCTGTGAGGATGATCAGAGGGCTGGAGCACCTCTGCTATGGGAAAGGACAATGTTGCTCAAGCCTCATTCCCAGAATTCTGAAGCAGGTGGATGTGTAACAGGGAGGAGCCAGCCTGCTGCTTGGATTTCTAACTAACATTTTTAGGAAGGTTTGTTACAGAAGCACAGAGTCACAGATTGCTTTGAGTGGGAAGGGACCCTCCAAGGGCATCTTGTCCAACTCCCTGCAGGCATCTCCAGCTAGAGCAGACTGCCCAGGGGCACATCCAGGCTGATCTTGAATGTCTACAGGGATGGGACCTCCACTGCACCCCTGCCCAACCTGTTCCAGTGTCTCCCCGGCCTCACTGTGCAGAGCTTCCTCCTGATGTCCAACCTCAATCTGCCCTGCTCCAGTTCCAAGCCATTGCCCCTCAGCCTATCCCCACAGGCCCTTCTGAACAGTCCCTCCCCAGCTCTCCTGGAGCCCCTTCAGGTACTGGAAGGCTGCTCTAAGGTCTCCCTGGAGCCTTCTCTTCTCCAGGCTGAACAGCCCCAACTCTCCCAGCCTGTCCCCACGGGGAGGTTCTCCACCCTCTGAGCATCTTTGTGGCTTCCTCTGGACCCTCTCCAGCAGGTCCATGTCCCACCTGTGTTGGAGACTTCAGGGCTGGGCTCTAGACCCTAGAATGACACCAAGAGCACTCAGATAACATTTTCTTGAGGTAAAACTAATCCTAAGGTAGAGGAGCATGTCCTGGCAGCATGTGGGTGCCATTCCCACCACCTGCAGGTGCTTACTGACCTGCCAGAGCAGAACATCTCCTCTCAGAACAGTGTCCCCACTAGCAGGTATGATAGAAAGACAACTGATAAGCTGGGATGGAAAAATATCAAGCCCAAGTGTTTAAGGGCGCAGAGGGAATTATCTACTGGGGATTATTTCTTGACAGTTCAGCCAAAAATTAATGGAAGTGCCTCTTGGAGTTCAAAGCAAAAGTCACTTCCTTCTCTTCAGAATCTCCTCCCCATGACAGTTCAGCTCTTGCTTTTCTGATCTTCAAAGGACATTGCAGCTGATGGAGAGGTAATGCAATAAGCTTCACTAAGCTCTTTTCCTCAGACACAGGATTAACTAAATTCTGTTTCTTGTAGCCATGCTAATACCTTTATACTGATGGCCTAGGAATCATCTTGTTTGTGCTGCAGTACAGCAGGGAGGGGATCCTCAGCCACACAGACACAGCAAGGCCTGGAAAATGGAGATAATTTTGACTAGAATGAAAAAGGTTTGCTCTGGAACTTGAGGAAGCTGAAGTTAATGACCCAGAATCTTTAAAATTGCTTCCACTTCCCACAAGGTTGTCAGAGAAGAAGAAAAATAGATTGTAAAAGTTGCACACCCAATCTCCCCCAGCCAGTTCTCCCCCACAGGCAGTCAAGGAGCTAACAGTGAGCTGCACAGCAGCATTGCCCTGCTCTGAACACGGGGCAGAAGGGCTGCTGTGGAGTGACTGGGACTGTTCCCCTGGCTGGTATGAAAGGACTCTGGCTGTGGCATTCACAGACCCATAGAGTGGTTTGGGTTGGCAAAGCCCTCTGACACCATCCAGTCCAACATCAACCCAACCCCACCATGGCCACCAAACCATGGCCCCAAGTGCCATGGCCACACATTGCTGGAACACCTCCAGGGATGGGGACTCCACCACCTCCCTGGGCAGCCTCTGCCAATCCCTCACCACTCTTGCAGCAGAGAAACTTTGACTCACATCCAACCTAACCCTCCCCTGGCACAGTTTCAGGCCATGTCCTCTCCTTCTATCACCTGAGACTAGGGAGCAGAGCCCAACCCCCACCTGGCTACAACCTCCTCTCAGGGAGCTGTAGAGAGCAATGAGGTCTCCTTCAGCCTCCTCTTCTCCACACCAAACACCCCCAGCTCCCTCAGCTGCTCCTCCCCAGCCCTCTTCTCCAGACCCTTCCCCAGCTTGGTTCCCCTTCTCTGGTCCTGCTCCAGCCCTCAGTGTCTTCTTGGAGTGAGGAGCCCAAAACTGAACCCAGCACTCAAGCTGTGGCCTCCCCAGTGCCCAGTCCAGGAGCACCATCCCTGCCCTGCTCCTGCTGCCCACACCACTGCTGACCCAGGCCAGGCTGCTGGTGCCCTTCTTGCCCACCTGGGCACTGCTGCTTCATCTTCAGCTGCTGTCCACCAGCACCTTCTCTGCTGGGCACTTTCCAGCCACTCTGCCCCAAGCCTGGACTGTCCATGGGGTTGCTGTGACCCAAGTGCAGTACTCAGCACTTGGCTTTGTTAAACCTCACACAGCTGACCATGGCACATGGATCCAGCCTGGTCAGAGTCCTCTGCAGAGCCTTCCTGTCCTCAAGGAGATCAACACTCCTGCTCAGCTTGGTGTCATCTGCAAACTCACTGAGGCTTCCTCACTCCCCTCACCCAGATCATAGATAAGGACATCAAAGAGTACTGGCCCCAGCACTGAGCCCTGGGGAACACCACTTGTGACCTGCCACCAGCTGGATTTAACTCCATTCCCCACCACTCTTTGTGCTCATCCAGCCAGCTCTTCACCCAGCAAAGCCTCCCTCACCCAGGCCAGGAGCAGTCAGTTCCTGCAGGAGGATGCTGTGGGACACAGTGCCAAAGGCTTTGCTAAAGTGCAGGCAAACACCACCACAGCCTGTCCCTCTCCCACTCAGCAGTCTCCTTGTTGTGGAAGGAGATCAGGTTGCTCAAGCAGGACCTGCCCTTCATCACCCCATGCTGGCTGTGCCTGACCCCCTGGCTGCTCTGCCCTGCTGCAGAATGGCTCTCAGGAGGAGCTGCTCCAAGCCCTTCCCCAGCACCGAGGTCATGCTGGCAGCTCTGTAGCTCCCCTGTCCTCCTTCCTTTCTGTCACTGTGTACCTGCAACCACTTGGAATTGTTCCCTAGGTGGATGACTTAGAAATAATTGAAGCTCCCTGGGGGTTATTTAAGCAGCATGCCAGCCCATCTTCCTGCACAGTGCCTGAGTACCTTTCTCCTTCTCAGGGGCTCCTCCTGGCTCCTCACACTATGCCCAGTGCCAGGGTGTGGTGTGTCTGCTCTCATGGCAGGTATCTGTTCCCATGCAAACACTTCCACCCCAGCCTGGCAGAGCACAGCCTTTGCTGGATGCAGAGACACAAATGTCAGCAGATTTGCTGATGGCACCAAACTGGGAGCAGTGGTGAAACCCCTCAGGCTGTGCTGCCACTCAGCCAGACCTGGACAGATCTAGGTAGGGAGAAATGGAATGAAATCAGCAAGGACAAGGGTAGAGTCTGGCAGCTGGGAAAGAGCAGGGACCAGGAGAGGTTGGGGCCTGAGCTGTTGGAGAGCAGCTCTGGGGGTTTGGGACCTGGAGGTCCTGGTGGCCAACAGGATGCCCCTGAGCCAGCAATGTGCCCTTGTGGCCAAGAAGGCCAAGGGCATCCTGGGGTGGATTACAAGGGCTGTGGTCAGTAGGTCAGAGAGGTTCTCCTCCCTCTCTACTCTGCCCTGCTGAGGCCACATCTGGAATATTGTGTCCAGTTCTGGGCTCCTCAGGTCAAGAAGGACCTCAAGGAAATGCTTGACAGAGTCCAGCCCAGAATCACAGAGCTGCTGCAGGCAGTGGAACATCTCCTATGAGGCCAGGCTGAGGGAGCTCTGGGGCTTGGAGCTTGGAGCAGAGGAGCCTGAGGGCTGCCCTCAGTGCTGGGGATAAAGATGTGCAGGGCTGGAGCCAGGCTCTGCTCAGGGATGTCCAAGGACAGCACAAGGGGCACTGGGGGCAAGCTGGAGCAGAGAAGGTGCCAGGGGAACAGAAGGGAAAACTTTGTCCCTGTGAGGGTGCTGGAGCCTGGAGCAGGCTGCCCAGAGAGGTTGTGGAGTCTCCTGCTCTGGAGACTTTCCAACCCCACCTGGATGTGTTCTGTGTGCCCTGCCCTGGGTGACCCTGCCCTGGCAGGGGGTTGGACTGGGTGATCCCTGGAGATCCCTTCCAACCCCTAATGTTCTGTGATGCTGTAAATGTAGCTTTGACACCAGGCTAAGTGTGGTGACAGAAATATACTTCAGGCACCATGCCATGGACAAGGGTGAGCAGACAGCCCTCAGGGTGGGGTCAGGTGAGCTGCTAAGAAGAACCTGACTGCACTGCTGTGAAATGCAGGATGGAGAGGAAGCTCTTAGGGGAGGTGTCAGAGGAACAAAGCTCCACAAAACTAAGGCCCAGGTTCAGTGCTTCTCAAAGAGCAGTGGCTGTGCAGCTGGAGCAGAGCAAAGATGAATCAACAAAAGGCAAAGGTGAAAACCTGGATTTATGTTAAGAGGAATATGATCTGTAAGACGGAAAAGGAAGAGAGGGAATTCTTTCCCCCTGCTTGGCTCCTAGTTGTGATGGTGAAACAATCTTTGGCATGAGAGTTTGGAAGGGGCCATTAGAAATTATAAGATTAGAAAAGATGATGTGGAAGAGGTGGTGCAGGAAAGGAGTTTGTTTAGTCTAGAGAGCAGGAGACTGAGAGGGGACATCTTCCCATAGCCCTCCAGTGCAGGAAAGGCCATGGAGAGGACAACCTGCATTGGCTCTCCTTTGCTCTCTGGAACAGAACAGGAGGAGATCTGCTGACCTTTAGGCAAAGAAAGAAATTAGTCCTTAGGTGACAGCCACCTCTGGGCTTGGAGGTGCTGGGCCAGGTGCCAGTGAAGCTGTGGGGTAAGAGCTGTCAGACACTCCCTGTGTAGAGCTGTTGTGCTCTGCTGAGACCTCACCTGCAGGGCTGATGCCATCCCCAACACAAGAGAGACATGGACCTGATGGAGAGGGTCCAGAGGAGGCCTCAAAGATGAACTGAGGGCTGGAGAGCCTCTGCTATGGGGACAGGCTGAGAGAGTTGGGGCTGTTCAGCCTGGAGAAGAGAAGGCTCCAGGGAGACCTTGGAGCAGCCTTCCAGTACCTGAAGGGGCTCCAGGAAGGCTGGGGAGGGACTGTCCAAAAGGGCCTGTGGGGATAGGAGAAGAGGCAATGGTTTGAAACTGGAGCAGGGCAGATTGAGGTTGGACATCAGGAAGAAGTTCTGCACAGGGAGGATGGGGAGACACTGGAACAGGTTGCCCAGGGAGGTGCTTTAGGCCCCATCCCTGGAGATAATCAAGGTCAGGCTTGCTGTACCCCTGGGCAGCTTGATCTAGCTGAGGTGTCCCTGCTGCCTGCAGGGGGCTTGGAGAAGGTGACCTTGGAGGGTCCCTTCCATCCCAATGCAACCTGTGTAGCTGTAATCCTGCTTTGCTGCTGGGAGGCAAGGGTGGGGGCTTCCTTCTGGGCATTTTGGCATTTGGCATTTCTTCTACAGCTTAGAAGGACTTTAGCATAACATTTACTATCAACTAGCCTATGTGCAAAATAAGTCCTAGAGGAGACTTTTCTAGATCCTGGGAGCTATTCTGTGGCTGTTACACTGACCTTCCCTGCTTCATCTCTGCCAATGCCTGCACACTCACGTCAGTGAGTGTATTGAGTGATATAATCAGAGGTACTCAGGTTTAAAAGTTAGCCAAGGGTGTGGACAGTACAGAAGAGTTTGCAATTTAAGCTCTTTTTACCTGCAACTTAAAAAGCCAGGAAAAGAACAAAACCAAACCCAACAACCAACAAAGCCAAACCACAGCAAAGCAGAATATATGTTATAACCATTTTGATTCAAAATCTCAAGACTACAGCAATCAGACCTTTGTGCTGTACTCTTTCAGCTTCTCTTTTTTAGTCATCTGAACTTTCTCAGGGAAAAGACAACAGCAAAAAATCCTCTTCTTGCCACAACTTTCTTGCTAGCAGCCACATGTGTGTGAGAGCTCTCACTAAGTGGCTGCAGTTATTTAGCTCAGCAATGGCAACCCAAAGCAGAGCTTTTCTACATGGTAACTGTAGGGCTGGATGTGACTTCCAGTCACTGGGAGCTACAGAGAATGAGAGAAGCCTTCTGCTCTTCCTGCTAGTATTATATGGGCAGATTAAAGGAAAATGTACTGGGAAAGATTTGGAAAGGTCTGGAGAAGAGGAGGCTGAGGGGAGACCTCCTTGCTGTCTGCAGCTCCCTGAAAGGAGGTTGCAGTGAGGTGGGGATTAGAAACATACAATCATAGAATGGTTTGGGTTGGAAGGGACCTCCAAAGGCCATCTGATCAACCCCTCTGCAGTCAGCAGGGACATCCTCCACTAGATCAGGTTGCCCAGAGCCCTGTCCAGCCTCACCTTCAATATCTCCAGGGATGGAGCCTCAACCACCTCCCTGGGCAACCTGTTCCAGCATTCCAGCAGCCTCTTGGTGCAGAACTTGTTCCTCACATCCAATCTCAATCTGCTCTGCTCTCATTTCAAACCATTGCCCCTGGTCCTGTCCCTGCAGGCCTTTGGGAACAGTCCTTCTGCAGCCTTCCTGTAGCCCCTTCAGATATTGGAAGGTCACTGTAAGGTCAGCCTGCAGACTCCTCTTCTCCAGACTGAACACCCCCAGGTCCCTCAGTCTGTCCTTGTAGCAGAGCTGCTCCAGGATCATGACCATTTTTGTGGCCCTCCCCTGGACCCATTCCATCAGGTCCATGTCCCTCCTTTTGGTCTTTTCTCCCTAGTCTCAGGTGATAGAAGGAGAGGAAATGGCCTGAAATTGTGACAGGGGAGGGTTAGGTTGGAGATGAGGAAAAATTTCTTTGCTGCAAGAGCGGTCAGGGATTGGAAGATGCTGCCCAGGAGGTGGTGGAATCCCCATCCCTGGGGGTGTTCATGAAAGGTGTGGCCATGGTGGTGTTGGGTTGATCTTGGGCTGGGGGATCTCAGAGGGCTTTTCTCACTGAAAGAATTCTCTGTTTCTGTGGTTCTTTGATTCTCTGATTTTATTTTTCAGTGGACTGCTGGTGCTTGTGTGGCTTAGAGGAGAGCCACAGACCCTAGAGGTGGAGGTTCTGTGACAGCTTTCACCAATTCATCAGCAGTTTAGTTTCTGGACTCAAAATTCACTGCATTTGCAGATTTTCACAAGGCCTGGTACCAAAGCAGCTTTGCTTAGAGTATTGCCAACAGAAGGTGGTGATGAGCTCTCTGATCAGCTTGAAGCACTTGGCCTACAATGATTACAAAGTCGTTGCCAGGATTCTTTAATCCTTATCAGTAATTTTCTACTGTCCTTAAGGAGAACTCGTAACCATGAAATAAGGACTTTGCCACCAAACACCTATTGCTGAGCTCAGGCTTCACACCTTAGGTGACTGAGTGACAGAAGGGACTTCCAGAAGCCCTGTGTGACTGCCTGCATTCACCTGTGTTGCAGCCAAGGGAGACCATCCTTGGGTTTTGAAGGGCTCTCTGCAAGACTGTCACTCTCACTGTAAAGAAGTTCCTCCTCATGTTGAGCTGAAACCTTCTCTGTTCCAGTTTGTCTCCATTGTTCCTTGGCTTATTGCTGTGCACCACCCAGCAGAGCCTGGCCCCCTCCACTTGACACCCACCCCTCAGCTATTGATAGACATTGATGAGATCCCTCTCAGCCTTCTCTTTCCAGACTAAACAGCCTCAGGGCTCTCAGTCTCTCTTCACAGGGGAGATGCTCAAGTCCCCTAAGCATCCTCCTGGCTCTCCCTGGGACTCTCTCCAGCAGGTCTCTGTCTCTCTGGAACTGGGTTGAATGCTTTGACCCAGATGAAACAGATGCTGAAATCAGCAGCATGGTTACCATTAACTTTGCTCATCATGGAGTTGGCCTCTGAAGACCCTGAAACTGTCAAGCCAAAGGAGAAGCTTCTTTGGTGTGAGGGTGCTGGAGCACTGGAGCAGGCTGTCCACAGAGGCTGTGGAGTCTCCTCTGGAGATCCACTTGGATGTGTTCCTGTGTGGCCTGCCCTGGGAGGTGCTGCTCTGGCAGGGGGGTTGGACTGGATGATCTCCAGAGGTCCTTTCCAGCCCCTCCCATTCTGTGATTCTATGACAGCCAATGTGTGTGAGACTGCCAGAGGCCCTGCAGAGCATCCCTCCTGTGCTCCCAACCCCCTCTCACCAGAGCAGATAGCTACAGAAACTTACCTCTTCAACTTGCTTGCAGAGTAGTGGCCAAGGTTAGAATAACCCTGCTGGGATAAACCAAAAATTAATGGCAGGAGGTCTTTGTGACACCAAGTTCTAAACAACTCTTTTCTTTCCTCCTTTTTTTTCTTTTTTTTTTTTTTTTTTTAAGTTGTGGAAAACAGTTCTTAAGGAAGCCCATGGATTTTCTTGTTTGTTGTTAGCAAGGAGGAGTGGAGCACTGGCAGCTCTTCTCTCTGACTCATCTGCTGAAAAATTCCAAGAGCCATGCAGATAGGGATGTGCTCTACTGGCATCTGCACAGCACTTAGGGCTGATGAGGAAGAAGAGCTGAGAGAGCTGGGGGTCAGGTGGAAGTGCCAGAGCCTGGAGATATACAGGTGCTGTATCTCAGGAGCTCAGCCTGTTCTCAGGCTCCACACCTCTACTGTTTTTTTTCCAGAGTCCTTCCCAGAGATGAAACCTAACCAGTTCCCCTGGGCAGTTTTCCTATGTTATTCCAGATCATAGAATCGTTTCATTTGGAAAATGTAAGATCTTTGAGTCCAACATCAACCCAGCACCACCATGGCCACCAAACCATGGCCCCAAGTGCCATGGCCACACCTTGCTGCAACACCTCCAGGCATGGGGACTCCACCACCTCCCTGGGAAGCCTCTGCCAATCCCTGACCACTCTTGCAGAAAGGACATTTTCCTTACTCTCCAACCTAAGCCTCCCCTGGCACAATTTCAGGACACTTCCTCTCCTTCTCTCACCTGAGACTAAGGAGCAGAGCCCAACCCCCACCTGGCTCCAACCTCCTCTCAGGGAGCTGTAGAGAGCAATGAGGTCTCCCTCAGCCTCCTCTTATCCACACCAAACACCCCCAGCTCCCTCAGCTGCTCCTCCCCAGCCCTGTTCCCCTGACCCTTCCCCACCTTTGTTGCCCTTCTCTGGTCCTGCTCCAGCCCTCAGTGCCTTGTTAGAATGAGGAGCCCAGACCTGAACCCAGCACTCAAGCTGTGGCCTCCCCAGTGCTCAGTCCAGGAGGACAATCCCTGCCCTGCTCCTGCTGCCCACACCACTGCTGCTCCAGGCCAGGTGCTGGTGACCTTCTTGGCCACAGGGGTTTACTATGGGCTCCAGAGGAGACATCAGGTGAGCTGCTGCACAATGTAGCCCTGAGAAGTAGGAATGGGAATCAACCCCCTTTAGCTGGTGAGGGATTGCTCCTGAGAGGAAGGCTGTAGCCTAAGCTTGTGCTGCAGAAAAAGAATAGTTCCTAAAAGAGGGGAGGAACAGAAGGGGTTTTAAGGATTCTCAGAAGAATGAGTAAGAGCTAAGAAGAAAAAATATTTAAGAGTCTCTTTGGACAATGGGAGGGACACTGGGTGACATGCACACTGCTGGGATACAGAAGCTCATTCTGCTCCTGCCAATGCTTCACTGCAACAGGTCCCAGCCAGCCCCTAAGCAGGGATTTGTTCTGCCATAATCCCTGCATTCACTTACCAGTGAAATATATTTATGGCTGGTGGTCAGCATCCAGCCTTTCAAACTGTGCACTTAGTGCCTCCTTTGTATCTTACTTAGTCAGAAAAGCAGCAATTTAGCTTTGCTGTGTGAGTGTTCTAACAGACCCAAGGAAAGCTCTTCCTGTTTTGCTGGCCAGAGGCAGCTGAGCCCTTTGCATTGCTTTTGGCATCCAGACCCCAAGAGTTAAATGCAGCAGATTTGCTCCTCAAGCAGGGTGCTACACAGTGACCCCTCAGCCTTTCTTCCTTCCTTCCTTCCTTCCTTCCTTCCTTCCTTCCTTCCTTCCTTCCTTCCTTCCTTCCTTCCTTCCTTCCTTCCTTCCTTCCTTCCTTCCTTCCTTCCTTCCTTCCTTCCTTCCTTCCTTCCTTCCTTCCTTCCTTCCTTCCTTCCTTCCTTCCTTCCTTCCTTCCTTCCTTCCTTCCTTCCTTCCTTCCTTCCTTCCTTCCTTCCTTCCTTCCTTCCTTTCCTTCCTTCCTTCCTTCCTTCCTTCCTTCCTTCCTTCCTTCCTTCCTTCCTTCCTTCCTTCCTTCCTTCCTTCCTTCCTTCCTTCCTTCCTTCCTTCCTTCCTTCCTTCCTTCCTTCCTTCCTTCCTTCCTTCCTTCCTTCCTTCCTTCCTTCCTTCCTTCCTTCCTTCCTTCCTTCCTTCCTTCCTTCCTTCCTCCCTCCCTCCCTCCCTCCCTCCCTTCCTTCCTTCCTTCCTTCCTTCCTTCCTTCCTTCCTTCCTTCCTTCCTTCCTTCCTTCCTTCCTTCCTTCCTTCCTTCCTTCCTTCCTTCCTTCCTTCCTTCCTTCCTTCCTTCCTTCCTTCCTTCCTTCCTTCCTTCCTTCCTTCCTTCCTTCCTTCCTTCCTTCCTTCCTTCCTTCCTTCCTTCCTTCCTTCCTTCCTTCCTTCCTTCCTCCCTCCCTCCCTCCCTCCCTCCCTCCCTCCAGTTTCTGCTTCCCAGAAAGCTGTAACTGTCCCTCCTCAGCACCAGGCAGTGTGTGTGGCATTTTCGCGGGTGATGCTGGCAGAGATGTGGCAAAGCCCCATGCCCAATCTCTTCAGAAGGGTACTTGGCCTTCAAGCAGCCCATGAGGGGTCATGGCAGTGGGACAGGCCAAGGGAGCTCACAGCAGGTCCAGATGCTTGGCAACCTGCATGTCCCAGCTCTGTAACCAGAGGGATTGGTTTGGACAGCCTTGGGGACCACACTGACTGTCTTAGTGACTTCTGAGGAGGCTGAGGGAGACTCATTGCTCTCTACAGCTCCCTGAAGGGAGGTTGGAGTGAGGAGGGAGCAGCCTCTGCTCCTTGGTGGCAAGGGACAGGAGCAGAGGAAATGGTTCCAAGCTGCCCCAGGGGAGGCTCAGGCTGGAGCTCAGGAAATATTTCTGCACTGGAAGGGCTCTCAGACATTGGAATGTTCTGCCCAGGGCAGTGCTGGAGTCACCATCCCTGGGGATGTTCCAGCAGCATGGAGCTGGTGCTTAGGGACATGGTTTGGTGTTGACCCTGCAGTGCTGGTGGGTTGGACTGGGTGAGCTTGGAGGGCTCTGCCAGCTGGATGGACGCTGGGATTCTGTGAAAACCATTGAACAACCCAGGTCAGAAGGACCTCAAAAGACCACCTGGTCTAAGCCTTCCTGGGAAGATCCTTCTTGAGGGAGTTCCCATCAGAAGCCCTCCTTAGGTCAAAGCATTCAGACCTGTTGCTCAGTGTGAGCAGGCAGCACAGTAACTTGTGCCATCAGCCACAGAAGAAATGGTTCCAAGCTGCCCAGGGGAGGCTCAGGCTGGATCTCAGCAAATCCTAAGCATTTGTACTAGATTTTGAGGCTCTCAACATAAAGACTTTGCCCTCTAGATGAAGAGAAGTGCACACCAGAGCAGCAGTACTTTTCCATCACTTCACCCCCAGGAGAGCATAGGAGAAGAGCCATAGCACCAGGCTTCTTCTTGGTGCATTCCTTCCAATTAATAGCTTGGATTTTATTTTAGTTTTATATTGGACAATACCAAAATACTGGGAGTGTGAAAAAAAAAAAGCCTCAAACTCTTCCAAAGGCTGTTGTACACTCCATTACATAGTGTGTCTGGTAGCTCCCTTAGCTGAGACAACCATATGTGGTTATGGGCACAGTGGCTTTCTTCTGCCATCACTCTACCTCCAAAGCAAAATTTATTCAAAGTCCATCCTAAACAATCATAGAATCATAAAATGGTTTGGGTTGGAAGGGGCCTTAAAGCTCATCCAGTTCCAACCCCCTGCCATGGGCAGGGACACCTCCCACCAGCACAGCTTGCTCAGTGCCTCATCCAGCCTGGCCTTGAACACCTCCAGGGAGGAGGCATCCACAACCTCCCTGGGCAACCTGTGCCAGTGTCTCACCACCCTCACTGTCAAGAATTTCTTCCTCATCTCCAGTCTCAGTCTGCCCTCTTCCAGCTCAAAGCCATTGTCCCTCATCCTGTCACTCCCAGCCCTTATCAAAAGTTCCTCCCCAGCTCTCCTGGAGCCCATTCAGGTACTGGAAGGCTGCTCCAAGGTCTTCCTGGACCCTTCTCTTCTCCAAGCTGAACAATCCCAGCACTCCCAGCCTGTCCCCATAGCAGAGGTTCTCTAACAAATCTTTGTGACCTCCTCTGGACCCTCTCCACCAGGTCCATGTCTCTCTTGCATTGGGGGCCCCATATCTGGCCCCAGCCCTGCAGGTGAGGTGTCCCCAGAGCAGAGCAGAGGGGTAGGATCTCCTCTCTCCATCTCTGGCCACACTGCTTTGGGTGCAGCCCAGGCTGCCCTTGGCCTTCTGTGCTGCCAGTGCCCATTGCTGGCTCCTGTCCAGCTTCTCCCCCTCCAGCACCCCCAAGTCCTTCTCTGCAGGGCTGCTCTCAATCTCTTATCAAAAGTCCCTCCCCAGATCTCCTGTAGCCCCCTTTGGGTACTGGAAGGCTGCTCAAAGATCTCCCTGGAGCCTTCTCTTCTCCAGGCTGAACAGCCTCAAATCGTGGTCCTAAACTGATGATAACAAAAAGCAGCCCTAAAGACCCTTCCTGGTTTGGTTTTAATTGCAGAGATCTCAATTAATGTGCACAATTTGATTGCATAATGCTCCAGGCCTTGTTCAGGAACGCTTTTGTTCCTCTTTGGGGAGCTGCTTCCCTGGCAGAGTGCCTTCACATACAGCTCTGTGTGCTGGGCACACCAGAGATCTGTGAACCAGTCTCACTTCAGTCCCTTTTGTTTGGTTGGTTTAATTCTACTTCTTCTTAGTTCTGTTCCTCATTGCTCGTGGTGGTACATGCAGGGAGTTCCAGAACTGCTGGGATGTGTCTCTCACCTGGAGACCTCCAGCAGTGACCCAGGGATGTTCTGCACTGCCACTGCTCCCCCTGTGCCCTCTGCCTTACCTCACTTGAGCACACACTGTGGCACATCCTGAGAGAGAAATCTCCCTTGATATTGATACAAAGGCAGCTTCACCTCCACCCAGATTCCTCCCTTTCCTCAGTAACCATGAAAACACAACATCCATCTTTCCCTCTCTCTCCCTGCCTCTTTGGACTTCAAGCCAGGTGAAAAAGTATGAGCTATAAATTGAAGTGAAGCCTACAGCTGGGTAAATACAGGGAGACCAGAGGGAGAAAAAGGGAAATGTGTTTCCTATCACAGAACTTAAAAACAGACTTGGCACACCAGGGGAAAAAAAAAAAACAAAACAGGAAGCAAGGTTCTACCTATAAATTAAACTTGTTCACCCTGAGCCTTTTCAGATAGCCCAGGAGGAACAGGAATGTGTGTTTGTTGGAGCAGCAGAGCAAGCATTCCAACACTAAATGGCTTCCTGTCCAAGGTGTTCAAAGCCAGAGACTGTTTTGAGGGGCTGGTTAGGAATCTGTGTGAAGTATGCACTTTCACTTCAGGCCAAAGCAAATGTTTTGAATGTCCTCCCCATCCCCACCCCCATCCCCTCCCCCACCCCCCAAAAAAAAAAGGTAAGCAAAATGTGACCAAAACTTTCTCCTTCGCTGAGGAAGTTGGATGATGAACCCTCAGCTACTATGCAAACATTTCCACTTCCAGTGCAGACCTGAAAAAGGCACTGGGCAGTGCCACTCACCCCAGCACTGGCAGCTGAGGAGCTCCAAGAGCTGCACACAAGAGCTCAAGGGCTTGGCCCCATCCTCAGACAGGGCAGCAGCCAAGATCTCAGGATGGGAAGCATGTCACAGCATTTCCCCCAGTGCTGCCCAACCTATAATTCACCAATTGTTGATGTTTGCTGCTGCTGCCTCAGCCTCAGCCATCGTTTGGTGATGCAGAGAGGTCTTGAGGGGGTTACAAGGTCTGATTGTGTGGCCAAAGTGGAAACAGCACAGGTGGGAAGAAGCTGATGACACCAAGCTGTGTGGTGTGGCTGACAGCTGGAGGGAAGGGATCCATCCAGAGGGACCTGGACAGGCTGCAGAGCTGGGCCCAAGCCAACCTCAGGAGGTTCAACAAGACCAAGTGCAAGGTCCTGCAGCTGGGTCAGGGCAATCCCAGGCATTGATACAGGCTGGGCAGGGACTGGCTGGAGAGCAGCTCTGAGGAGAGGGACTTGGGGGTGCTGGGGGATGAGAAGCTCAACAGGAGCCAGCAGTGAGCACTTGCAGCCCAGAGAGCCAAGCAGAGCCTGGGCTGCATCAGGAGAAGTGTGGCCAGCAGGGCCAGGGAGGGGATTCTCCCCCTCTGCTCCACTCTGCTGAGACCACACCTGGAGCTCTGGGTCCAGTTCTGGAGCCTCTGTTCCAGGAAGGATCTGGAGGTGCTGGAAGGTGTCCAGAGAAGGGCCACCAGGATGAGCAGAGGGCTGGAGCTGTTCTGCTCTGGAGACAGCCTGAGAGAGTTGGGGTTGTGCAGTCTGGAGAAGAGCAGGCTCTGAGGAGACCTTCTTGTGGCCTTCCAGTATCTGAAGGGGACTAGAGGAAAGCTGGGGAGGGACTTTTTAGGATGCAGGTAGTGATAGGACTGGGGGAAATGGAGCAAAACTGGAAATGGGGAGATTCAGATTGGATGTTAGGAAGTTCTTCCCCATGAGGGTGGTGAGAGACTGGCACAGGTTGCCCAGGGAGGTGGTGGAAGCCTCATCCCTGGAGGTTTTTGCAGCCAGGCTGGATGTGGCTGTGAGCAACCTGCTGTAGTGTGAGGTGTCCCTGCCCATGGCAGGGGGATTGGAACTGGATGAGCCTTGAGGTCCCTTCCAACCCTGCCAATTATTCTATGATTCTAAACATGGAGTACCACGTGGCATGGCCATGCCAAGGCCAAGATCTCTCCAGTTCCTCGAGGCCCAGGGTGCTTTTGGCAAAGAACACACCACACAAGTGGACTTTTACTCTTCAACAGATACTGGGCAATAGTTTCATCTAACCAGCCTGGGCCTCCCTTTGTTCCTCTCAGCACCATTTCAGGTGTCTCACCAATTACAGCTTCGAGTAACATTTTTTCCTCCCCAACTCCAAACAAGCAGAAGCCATGAACCTGGGAGCCAACTATTTTCTTTTCATACCTGTTTTTCACGCCAGTGTTTCTGAGCCAACTCAGGATCTAAACACTGTCCTGTTTCAGTGCTTGGGGAATGCTCTGTCCTGGCTTCTATGTTGTTGTGAGACACTGCTCTTGTCTGCTGCTGCTCCGCCACCTTGAATGACCCCAGCTGCATACCTTGGGGTGCCTCTTCCTGCCTATTTAAAAAAGAACAATGAAAACATAGAAGGCTCTTAAAAACATGTATATGTTGGGTTTTCTTGGAGAAAATGCATCCTAGGAAGAGATCTGAGCCAGCTATGTGCTATTGTGGCCAAGAAGGCTAAGGGCATCCTGGGGTGCATTAGAAGGGCTGTGGTCAGTAGGTCCAGAGAGCCATTCAGCCAGACCTGGCCAGGCTGGAGAACTGGGTGGGGAGAAGTGGAATGGAATCCAACAAGGGCATCTGGGGAATCCAACAATCCTGCATCTGGGGAAGAACAACCTCATGGACCAGGAGAGGCTGGGGACTGACTCGTTGGAGATCTGGGAGTGTTGGTGACAGAAGAATGCCCCTGAGCCAGCAATGTGCCCTTGTGGCCAAGAAGGCCTTGTGGTGATCTCTGGAGGTCCCTTCCAACCCCTAACATTTTGTGATGCTGTGATTGGTTTTGGTCCAGTCAGCTCCAGTCCTTGTTGCCAGAGGTACACAGAAGGCTGACAGAGGCAGTTGGATTTCATGGGTATCAGATAGACTGCCCTCAGACAGACTCATCCTTGGAACTCCACATACTGCAATATCAGGTCATGATTGATATCCAGAGCTATTACTGGGGGAAAGCAGAGGAAATGACCAAGGGAGGACAGGGTTCTTGGATCTATTGCTCTTTGAAGGTCCAGCTTCAAAGTTGTAGGGAGAGTTGTAGGAGTTGAGGTTCCAGTGCTAGTGAGCTGCTCAGTGAGGCTCTTCTGCCACTGCCCTGACACACTGGAATTCCATTTCACTCCAACTCCATGCCCACTCAGTCTTCTGCCTATCAGACTCCTTCTTTCCCACAGCCCCTCCAAAATCGCAGCTCAATTGCTGTCTCTGAGTTCTCCAGCTTCCTTCAGCCTGACCTTTCCCATTAATCCTTTGGAGGTTCTGTTCCAGCTCCCTCACACCACCTTCTTCCAGGTATTTTTCTGGTGCGCTACCTCAGTCAGTAGGCAGCTGACATAAGTTGTCAGGAAGGGCAGCAGGTTGTGTGCCATAGGCACTGCAGGGTCCAAGCTTTCTGCAGTCTGTTGGCAGAGCTGCAGGCTCCCAGCAGTGATCAGCATCAGCAGGCTGGGACCAGATGCAGACACTACTGCAACAACATGCTGTGTGTGCCTCAGCCTGCTCCTCCAAGCCTGACTTTTGAAACACATCCTTTCACTCGGGACAAAGGGAAACAGCACTCTGCAAAGCATTGTGAAGCAAAAGCAAGCTCTCAGGCATCATTTTTGGCAGTTGAAATCCCTCTTTCTCTTGCCAGGTAAAGAAATCCTAATCCTGTTACATGATCCTATCATCTTTCCAGCTGCTCCAGTGAATCACTGCCATGACCAACACAGGCAGAAACTTACTCTATCAGCTTCCCAGACACTGAAGAGAGTGTTGGCAGAGCTGAGAGATGCTATCCCATGACTCAGAGTGGGTGTTCTCTTTTTATGTCCAAGGCACACAGCAGCAGCTCCAGCCCTGTGGCCACTGCAGCTGCTGCAGAGAGCTGGGCAGCCAAGGTGGGAGGAGTGGGATTGTGAGCAGTGGTGCTGCAAGGCTTCCATGGTGAGTGCAAGCCACCCCAGCAGCTCAACATCTTCATCAATGACACTGAGGGGACAGACAGAGTCTGCTCAGCAAGTTTGCTGATGATACCAAATAGGGAGGCTTGGCTGAGACACCTGAAGGCTGTGAGGCCATTCAGAGACTTGGACAGGCTGAGAGCTGGGCAGAGAGGAACCCAATGAGGCTCAACAAGGATAAGAGCAGAGTCCTGCACCTAGGAAGGAAGAATAAACTGCAGCAGGACAGGCTGGGAGGGGATCTGCTGGAGAGCAGCCCTGTGGAGAAGGACCTGGGAGTGCTGGTGGGGAACAAGTTCTGCATGGGGCAGCAATGTGCCCTGGGGGCCAAGAAGGGCAACGGGGTCCTGGGATACATTGAGAGGAGTGTGTGCAGCAGATCCAGGGAGGTTCTCCTCCCCCTCCACTCTGCCTTGGTGAGACCTCACCTGGAGTGTTGCCTCCAGTTCTGGGCTCCCCAGTTCAGGAGAGACAGGGATCTGCTGGAGAGAGTCCAAGGGAGGGCTACAAGGATGCTGAAGGGATTTGAGCACTGCCTGGGGAGGAGAGGCTGAGAGCCCTGGGGGTGGTTAGTGTGGAGAGGAGAAGGCTGAGAGGGATCTGATCAATGTCTATCAATAGCTGAGGGCTGGGGGTCAGGAGGGAGGGGACAGGGACAGGCTCTGTTCAGCTGCACCTGGGACAGGCTAAGGGGCAATGGATGGAAACTGCAGCACAGGAGGTTCCACCTCAACATGAGGAGGAACTTCTTCACTGTGAGGGTCCCAGAGCCCTGGAGCAGGCTGCCCAGAGAGGTTGTGGAGTCTCCTTCTCTGGAGCCTTTCCAGCCCTGTCTGGATGTGTTCCTGTGTGCCCTGTGCTGGATTCTCTGGTCCTGCTCTGGCAGGGGGTTGGACTGGAAGATCTCCAGAGGTCCCTTCCAACCCCTGACATCCTGTGAGCTGTGATCACAATAGTGTTGGCACCCTGGACTGCTTCCTAGAGGTCATGGGAGTCATGTTCAGGTACCTAGACAAAACCCCACCACATCTCCTACTGTAGCTGTCACTCCAATGGCACAGAGCTGCAGGCACCATCACTTTCTCTTGACATTGTCCTTTCCAGCCTCACAACGATGCCAAGTGTCCCTCACTGGAGCTTTGTACCTGCAATGCTATTTACTGTGGAGAATTTAACACTTTCCTGCTTCTAACTGCTTGTGTCCAGCATAAACCACTCTCAGATGCAGCTGCTTAACCCAAGCAGTATTTACCTTGTGGCAGCAAAATCCTTATGTCTGCTTTGTACATGGTGGGAATAGCTTTGGCTCCTTGGTGAGAAAGCCTCTGTGCCTTTTCTGTGTCTCTGCTAAAGAAAGAGCCGGGACTGAAGGTGATCATGACAGAGAAAACCAAGGCATGCACTCTGCACTCAGCAGGAACACAGCACGGGAGCAGGCTGAAGGCTCTGAAGCCTGTGCTCTGCAGTCACCATCTGCCTGGCTCCTGCCTGGTCATCAGTGCCTGAGGTAAGGGCCAGGGACTCTGTGCTGCTCCTCAAGACACATCAGACTTTGTTTGCACTGATTTTTTCCACTCTTTGGTTTTGGTCTTCCATCCTTTGAATCATTTAAGAACTCCAGACTTCAGAGCCAAATCTCTGGTGAGAAGGACAGGCCTTGCTGAGCTACAGCTAGGAAGCTGCAGCACTTCCTCCCAGGTGGATGCATCCCTGTGTGCTGCTGGCCTTGCCCTTCTTTTCCCCAGCCACACTTGGGCAGGGGTCAAGAAGGAGCACAGGGAGGATGAGTCCAGCCACTGCTCCTTGGGAGCAAATACACCTAAGAGAGTCCACTGCTGCTACCATGCGCATGACTCTGAAACCATCTCCTTTGGGCCACCCCAGAGTCACCTCAGTTTCCACACTTTGGGAGACCTCCAGGAGGTAGCAAAATACTATCCAGAGGGAGCTGGACAGGCTGCAGAGCGGGGCTCAAGAGAGCTTCATGAGATTCAACAACAGCAAGTGCAAGGTCCTGCAGCTGGGTCAGGGCAATCCCAGGCACCAATATAGGCTGGGCAGGGACTGACTGGAGAGTAGCCCTGGGGAAAAGGCCTTGGGGGTGCTGGGGGAGGAGAAGCTCAACAGGAGCCAGCAGGGAGCACTTGCAGCCCAGAGAGCCAAGCAGAGCCTGGGCTGCAGCAAGAGAAGTGTGGCC